>NC_047511.1:25002819-25262819 GCF_902827115.2 Pseudochaenichthys georgianus | reverse complement strand
CCCCAACACAAGTCAGGCTCAGTGGCGGCGCGAGAGATTTATTTTGGGGGTGCTGTGTGGGGTAGCTTGACGTTTAATAGAGGGTGCTCAAACATTTAGGGTTTCCCATTAATGTACCGGTCGCTACAGTGGAATATTCTACTGCAACAATCCCCACGCTTATACACAACGCACCCGCAACTTTTACAATGAAGGCTCGATAATCAGCTCACGGCATATAGGTGTAAGCATGGGTAAAGTGCTATTTTTATAGGTGGTGTGTGGACCTTACATAGGGGGGTCCGGGGGCAAGCTCCCCTAGGAAGATTTATTTTTAAATATTGAAGTTAAAAGCATCAATCTGGTGCACTTTGAGAGCTAAATTAAGAGATAGATACCTCTCCCAACACCCATATGAAACAGAACTGTAAACAGATTTCCTTTTTCTTTATGGATATTTTACAAATCACCCTTTTAAGCTTTATTCTTGTTTTACTGTCATATAGTATTTCATACCTGTTTTTAATTTATTCTCTTATTTTTTTATAACTATAATGATCATATAAACGTGTGCCTCGGAAATAATTGTTTACATTAATAACCAGTCATATTATTTCATCCAGTAGCCTAGTTAATCTTTCACCAGATAACCGTTGAAAATGGCTTTTATGATGTTCCGAGGGATTCGGCGGCTCAGCCTGGTCTCAGCCTCTTGTGCGCACGAGAAAGTTACCGGTGCGCCAAGTAGGAAAAGGAGCGCACAGGAGACAACCGTTTAATTGCAGACTGTTATGTTTATGTGGGGAAATGGCAGTGCATACATTATTTGAGATAGGCCTATATTTCAAACTTGGATTTCATTTTAAGGACATGTCGGCCAGGGGTGTAGAGCTATATGTTTATTTTATTAGCTTTTATTTTTAATGACTGATTTTAAATGCCATTTTCTTAATGTCTTTCATTTTTTTCAACTTGCCTTGCCTTTTGTTGACAGAGTCACATGTATAGCAATAAACTGGTCATGACGACGAGCTCTTCTTTAGCCTTAACTGGCGTGGTTTATTTTCATATGTGCATTGCACCACTTGACCTGGGGGGTATACTACGAAGCAGGATTTTCGCTTAGCCGGCTAAATTCAGGGGAAACTCCGGCTTTCCGGTCCTACGAAGCTGGTTCTCTTTTTAGCAGGCTAGATCTCCATGGTAACTTATGCTTAGCGGCTAACCTGGTCGGGACCAGGGGGGTATACTGCGAAGCAGGATTTTCGCTTAGCCGGCTAAATTCAGGGAAAACTCCGGCTTTCCGGTCATCCGAAGCTGGTTCTCTTTTTAGCAGGCTAGATCTCCATGGTAATATATGCTAAGCAGCTAAACTGGTCGGGACCAGGTTAGGTTGCAGGCTAAGAGCTCAACTTAGTGAAAGCACCGCCTGCTGACCAATCAGAGCTCAGTGTGCGGAGTTTAAAGCGATCAAGTCATATTACAGGAGAAAGGAAATACCGAAAAACTGCCGTCGCAGGAAAGACGGCCGGCAAAAATCACCGACTGTGTGAACGTGAACATGAATAGAATATCACCTCCATCTTCAGAGCAATCTGACTATTATAACATTAGCGTTAAGAAAGCTTACTTAAATATCGGCCACAACATAAGTAACCGGATCAGAGTACATTAAGTACAGTCCGCGGCATATCACTTCATAATGTATCATATATCTCCTTATCTGAGTCAGCTGAGCCGTATCTGGCCGTGCAACACTCACAGTGTCACGTATGCAGAAGTATTATTTTAAGCAACATATTAAGTTGACGAAACACTCGAGACAAATGTAATTAAAGTCAGATCGTGTTTTAGACGGGGCAGTGATATCATAAACCTGTTAATGTACGCATTCAAACACTTTTTATTTTGCCAGCTGTATTCACCTTGCAGGTGCAGCTCTGTGGCTTTGATCCTGGATCAAGTGTTTAAGTCATGGATGTTTAAAGTTTAACTTCTTCATTTTTGACTAGTATTAAAGTTCACTTTTTATTCAGAAAGTATGACGCTGCGCTGTCAGTATATGCTTCTCCATGTTTGTGATTGGTCGAATGCTCCAGATACCACCCCTTTCATGTGAACGCGCACCTAACTAGATAGGACACGGCTGGCTTGAGCGATCCACTTGATAACCCGCGTCGTAGTACCGTTTAGCGAGAGCGCGTATGTTTTGGATTAGGCCAACCGGCTAACTCAAACATATCCAGGTTAGGTTGAACCAGCTTCGTAGCATAGGCCCCTGCTCGCCATGAGAGCTAGAGAGAGAGATAGAAGGGGAGGGAACAATCCCTTATACCTGATACCTGACGTCAGCTACAATAGCTGCGCCTCCTTACGCCTATAGCGCCCTCTTACTGTGGAACAGTTATAGTGCAGTTACATGCAGACATATTAATACTTACACTTAACACTCCCACTTATGAATGACGTGTATACTGTACAACTTTTCCAAGAAAAATAACAGTTCAAAACATCAAAAGAACATGGCAGTCAATATTGCATAATAGGCAATATTTTACACACCGAACATGACCCCTGCAAATTTGTTCAATTTCAGTTTGGAGACAGGCTTGGTCATAGCGTCTGCAACCATGTCATCTGTAGGACAGTAAACCAGTGTCATCTTTTCTTCTCTGATGACAGATCTAATGAAGTGGTCTTCAATTAGACATGTATGAAGCATCTCGTTCCAATTTCGCCCAGACTATTTCAGGCCGTAAATGGAGTTTTCTAGCTTGCACACTAGCTTCTCTCCTTTCTTCTCGTAACCTTCAGGTGGTTCCATATATATCAATGGGTGCGTGCAAGTAGGCTGTCTTCACATCCATCTGGTGTAAAATCAAGTCATCTTCGGCTGCCTTCTGCATAACTACCCGTACACTGGTCAGATTAGCTGTAGGGGAGAATGTCTCACCGTAGTCTATTCCTTCCCTCTGACTGTAGCCTTTAGCTACAAACCTGGCCTTGTACCTGTCGTGCCCTTCAATACCCTCCTTGATTGAGTACACCCACTTGCCTCCCACTGTCTGTCTATCCTCGGGTAACTTTGTTAGAGTAAAAGTATGATTGTCCTCCAGCGACCTCATCTCCTCATCCATCGCTCTCTCCCATTTTCCTGACTCAGGGGATATCATGGCCTCTTTAAAGGTCTGAGGTACACCACTCACCAGTAATCTATGCTGGTAAGTGTACTGTCATCCTCGTCACTTTCTCTCTGGGCATAGTCTTTCAGATACTTTTGGGGGTTTATGTTCCCGGGGGGATATCTCCCACTGCATGAGGCACGTGACGTCACCCTAGGGTGCTTCTCGCCATCATCCTCCGGTGGCTGTTGACCTTCTGTCTGCATGTCTGTGCTCAGTACACTAGGCTGTGGCATCTCTCTTTTCTCACACCCTACTCTGGAGTCCAGCTCTGGCTCCTGTGTCTGTGTCTCGTTCTCACATGTTGTCTTTGTGACTAACTTTACTAACCTGTGCTTTTGCACTTTCCCCTTACCGGGATAATAGACTAAAAGCGGGGCTGCCCTTGTCATGCCCTACAAAAAGTCCTTTCTCACACCTGGACTCGAGTTTTCCTCTGTCCTGTTGGTAAGCATAACACACTGACCCAAACTTGTGCATCCTGGCTAGATCACACCTTTTTCCTGTCAGTGCTGTATATGGGGTGGTGCCCGTGTGCTTGATTTCTACACTGATTTCTGGTGTAAGCTACTTCTTGGACCGCATAAGGCCATAGACTCTTAGGTAAGTTACCGTCTATTAGCTTACACCTAGCCATTTCGAAAAGAGTGCGCCCTTCCCTCTCAGCCAGGCCCGGACTGGCCATCGGGAGGACCGGGAGGTTTCCCGATGGCCTGGCCTGTTAAGTGGCCTGCTGGCCTGGCGATTTTCCTTTTTTTTAATGTATTGTGAACGCAACGCTGCGCAAATGTGGGTCTGCCTCACACAGGGTGCTGTCTGTCCACACATGATGTGGCCTGCCGACAGGGCTGTCCCTCCCTACAGGCTGATCACACAGACTGCGTGGGGCCTCACCTCGCGGAGGGAGCCGCAAATACGGCGCACCTATGCGCTTATGCGGCGCATAGTGTGGCGCAGCACGGTTGCGAGGCTCAAACTGTTTGGTCACCATTTATGTAAACCCATATTTCCATTTGAGGGCGGAGTGATTAGTAAAATATGCATGAATAAAACGAAAGAAGGTAAGATACACTTGTAAAATTTGTTGAGAGCTAAAACTAGTCTTTGCTGATGCCTCAAAGAAGAGCAGGGGGGAGAGGAGGGAGACAGGGGAGGCTGATTCAGGAGCACAGACACACTCACAACTATAAATGAACCAAAAATAAATAAATAAATAACTTTCAGTGTTTTTCATATGTTATTGGTTATGGCCATGATTTTATGATTATTGAAATGTATACAGTTCTGTTTCATATAGGTGTTCCAGGTGTAGTCTCTTTATTTTCCCCTCAAAAGGTTGATGCATTAAACTCCAACATTTTAAAATAAATCTTACCGGGGGGCATGCCCCCAGACCCCCCTAGAGGATTTGAGGTCCACCCCCACTTAAAATATGTTCACATGGATAGGTTCCCAAATACATTTGCACAGTTTTTTAAATAGTAACAACTGTCCATATGTTTATTATTGGGTAGATTTAAACTATAGGGCTATCACTATGGGCAGCTACGCTGTAAATATTTACAAATAAATCCAGCAGAATGGCACAAAAAAAACTGGTAGTGGCCTGGCTGGGTGTATAATTCCCGGCCTGACTTATTGTCCCAGTCCGGCCCTGCTCTCAGCTATCCCGTTCTGGTGCGGGGAGTAAGGACAGGACGTCTCGTGTCTGATCTTGTTCCTTCTCAGCAGTGACTGAAACTCTCTATTTGTAAACTCTGTTCCATTGTCGGACCTCAGGCATTTTACGCTGCCATACGGAGCTACATCTGCAAGGAATTTCTCTGTGGCCTGAAGTGCGTCACTCTTTGCTTTGAGAAAGTAAACAAACACTGCCCCTGTATACACATCTGTGAAAGACTGCATATATTTAAAGCCACCTATGGACTCATTATTTACTGGACCGGCTAGATCTGTGTTAACTAGCTCAAGTGGTGTCTTTACTTTTTCTGTGGGACCTCTGTTCCTTGTTTGAGTGAACTTTCCCTTTATACACACATCACATTCTTTGTTAGGTCTATGCTTTTCACCGTTAATGTGCATGCCTACTGTTACCGCCTGCAGCTTCAGTATATCCTCGTAATTACAATGACCCATGATCTCATGCCATGTCTGAATATCATGACTGACATTACACACATCATTTTCATTACATTCTGTTTGTAGATAATACATTCTCTTGTACACCTCAATGTTAAATCTTGTACCGTCAGGCTCCACAAGAACATCGTTACCTTCATTGAAGAACACCTTGGCACCATTTGCAGTAGCAGATTTTACAGAAAATAGTTATTGGGGGAACGAGGGTAGGTTGCACACACACACACACACACACACACACACACGCGCACGCGCACACACACACACACACACACACACACACACACACACACACACACACACACACACACACACACACACACACACACACACACACACACACACACACACACACACACACCTCCTTCATAATGCGCCTTCTCCTCGTTTTCCCATCACTGGATTATCCGTAAATCATACAAACAAAACCAAAACGTTGATTTATCTGTTTTCCCGTTTTGGTTTAAAAACTGAATAACGTAGGTTTTTTGGTTTTCCGTTTTTCCGAAAAACCAAAAAACGATACCGGTTCTTTTTTGAACGTTGTTAATATGTTTTGGATGCATATTGTTCTAGTATTTGTTCAGGATGTTACATACAATTAGCCTCTGTTGCTATACCTGGTGGTGAGTAAATATTAAAATCAGTTAAAATTGACAACCGGTCCGCGATTTTTTTTTTATGTATCTGCCGGTCCTTCGCACAATAAAGGTTGGGAACCCCTGCTTTAGCTCACTGAGTCTCTCAGTCTGACAGGAGAGGACTCTCCTCCACTTTGTTGTTGAAAAAACTCCTTATATCCGTTAGCGTAGCTCGCTAGCACCAGAAGCTAACAACAACGATGTCCGGTACCGGTGCGCTCTCTGTCTCTCGCGCACGCACACAAAATGGCTCGTTTCACACACACACAGAGCCGAGCTTTAATGAAACACAGAGACCCAGACGTAATAGTACTGTACTGTATCATATTATTTTCTAATCAATAATTTTTCAAATTATGATTTTTTTAAATTTTTCTTTTAATAACCATTTTCTCTCCTGGTCTCTCGCGCCCCCCCTATCATGCCTCTGTGCCCCCCAGGAGGGGCGCGCCCCTCACTTTGGGAACCACTGCATTAAACACATTGAGAGCTAAAGGATACATGCAATGCATTTTTGTGTGTATCCCTTAAGGTTAAATATATTTGTTGACCTGGTCCAGCTGTGCAGTCTCAAGGAATTTGCAGGGGATGAAGCTGGGCAGCATTCCTACATTATTGACTGGGGAACAAAAAAAACATCTGCTTTGAAACAGGGAAGGAATCTGAAGATATTATGTTTCTTGTGTATTTGGAAGCTGTTAATGTTTCAATCATACAATCACTACATGTAGTTGTGTACAAAATAAATATTCCAACCTAAAACCCCAATGTCGAGGCTCCTAATCTGATCCTCGATTTCACTGAAGACGTTGTCCTTCATGAAGTCTGTTACAATGACTTTCACCCGCTGCCCTGTGTTATCAACTAAAAGGAGAACATGTAGGGTCAGCATACAGTACACTGTACATTGTTTATTTGATCACAGATGACAAACAGCATATTTGTGTATGACGTTCAAGTTTTAAAAGCAGTCACAACAAAAAAAGTATTTATAGAAAGTTTATACCTATTTCTTCAGCCAACTGGTCCAGTGTTATTTTAGTTCTGCTCATGATTACCACGTTCATCCCTTTCTCAGCCAGCTGAGGGAAGCAATGTTTCCGTGATGAGCGGTTAGAGACATGAAAAATGTACAGTTGCCAGAAAAGAATGAGCAGATGTGCATAAAATAGTACATATCTTAAACTGCATAATGTTCTGGGTAGGAAATAAATAGATACAACCTTTGTTACCAAGTGTTGAAAAACAAAAACGCTAACCACAAAATGTTAAGATGCGTGTGTTTTCTCTTAGTTATTATGTTTAACTTTGGTGTCCTATACTACAACTTAGAGTAAAGAAATGATAGGTAAAGACAAGCAGGGCTATTTAAAGAATCACTTACTGCAAATGCATATGCTCTTCCTATTCCCTCTGAAGCACCGGTCACCACTGAAACAGGAATGCAGGGTTTAGTGAAAGAAATGTATCAGTTATCATATTCTCCTGCAGTTTCCATTCTTTCCATTCCTAACGCCATGTGCACTGTGAATCAGAGCTGCATTACACCGGCTCTCTTCCTCTGCTGGCAGACAAATCCCGGGATTGTATTTGTGTTTGTTTACACTACCAACCCATCCTGTTCTAACAGGTTGTACTAATACAACATGTTCCTCAGTTCTGATAAGATATTTGCGGTGAACATAGAGGAACTGTTTGTTTCTGAGTTCTTCTTTCCCATCACCTCCTGACCCTGAAATTTTTTTGTTACTGTGCAGCATCTCAGGTGCTGTGATAATAAACTGTACTGTTTTAATAGCTCGTCTTTTAAAAAAATATAATCTTTTTTCACACAGATATAACATACATATTCTAGTCCCTATTGAAAACAGTTTCTCAGTGCCAGAAAAGGGTTTCCTTGTTCCCAGAGTTACAATGTTGTATGCTGATTCACAGTGAGATCACCAGTGACAACAAAACAAATACAAAACAAGGACATTTCCTTTTGGACACCCCTATGGTAGATAGAAATGATCAACTTGACTAAAGACTGAGTCACTAATCAGGATAAATATAAGCATCAGAGTAAACATGGAAAAAAGGTGGAAAAGTTGGTACCCATACGTCCGACCACATGGACGGACAAGCAATACAATATCTGTGTCGTGAATATGAGTTTCTCATCAGGATAGGTTTCATTCATCACTTTGTTGGCTCTCTGTTGTGACTCTGCTTTCTGTCTGGTGGAGGTTTTTCAAATATAAACATTGGATTGAACACTCAGGTTAAAAGATGGGCACTGGCTACAATCTGAATATCCAAAATTATGCAAATGTATTCAAATTGTCAGGACAAGTAAGAATAAAGAAGGCAGCGTGTATAGAGCCTAGAACATACCGTTCCGGTGTCTGTATTCCTCTGCGCTGGAATGGAATGAAAGTGGGCTTGAGAAAGTGTGTTTTTATTGAGCTTTTTGAAGCACTGTGGGAGACTGAATTACCTCTTCAGAAGATTCTAAAGAGAGCTTCGTAATTCAATGAGACTACCCTGGGACCTGCAGAGGAATGTTTTTGGTCGAATTAAAATACACTGACACTGTCCTCAAGTTAGTAGGAATCCTACAAGTGTGATTCCTTGCAACAGCTGGTAAAAGTACTAATATTTTCCTTATCGTAATAAATCCCTTCTGTCATATTACCCTTAATGCATTGCCATCACAAAGATGATGCAGGGTAGTCAGGCAGTTTATGCTGTTGTTCAAATTATGTAGTGTGTTTGTTATTTTCTTATTCACAGTTAATAAATATACAATCACTATTATTTAACTACAACCACATTGCCAGTAAGCATTTGGCAAGTAAGCCAAGAATAAAATGTTCTTTCATATGTGTCACTCAAGCAGCAATATGTTTTGTAGATGAAAAACATTGATCTTGTTTCTGTTAGCAGCTGCAAGCAGTTGCACCATAAATATTATCACATTACAAAACAGTTGAAGGGAAAGTCAGAACATGCCTCTGCTCGTGCATTAAACAAGTGTAATCTTGTGCAACAGAGAAAGGTATACACTAGTCTGAAAAATGGAAACTGTTCCTTATCTTTTACGGCTATACAGCCACAGTTCAATTTGCATGCACAGGCCTATTTGGACACTTAACCTTCACGCATAGCAATGTACTCATAACACCATAATAATGACACAATTACAAATGTTGAGCTTAATCACCGAAGTAAGTAGTTAAAAGTGTGACTTCCAGGCAATGTCCTTCCCCCTGTCTTTCACCTCTGTATCTCAAATAAAGGCACTCTTTGGCCCACATAATACCTTTAAAAAGGGTCACTGACAACTTATGTCCTAGCATTTATTATCCACTATATGACTTATGGTCTAACATAAATTATAGAACATGCACATACAAACAGCTCACCTGCCCACTTTCCCAAAGAGGTAAAAAAAGACTGTGATAGTGGAAACCATATTTTTGGGAAAAGCATCCTACTGAAAAGCAGCAGTTTTACTCCATAGAAGACAACTACTGCAGCACCAAGAGTGATGAAAAACAATTCCATTAAATCCATACTTGTCCTGCACAACACACTATTTTGGCTTGAGCCTCTAGGTTGATGTCTGCTCTGAGTGATTCACCTAAAATAAAGCAAGACGGAATGAATAGAATAAATCAGCAGGAGGACACTCCCATTCCTCCCCCCCACCACAGAATTCTAAACTCACGCACATAGATACTATGTAAATTTCCCTCAAAACTGATGAAATGTTGCATGGAGAATTGCAGGATGCCGATAAAACTAATAGTTACAAAAAAATCCCTTTGATACAAATGTCAGATTTTGGGCTATTTGACAAGAAGCACACACTACGGTCACCTGCCTGCTTTCTTTTAATCACTTAAAAACACTTGATGACTATTTTGTAATACCTTCAATGTTGATACCCTGCCTTTTACCTGCCCTTCTATGAATTATGTTGCTAAAGTATGCATGCTCACTGTACCTGTACTTTGGTTCTGTGCAAAGACACAAATGCTTACCGGAGTGACATAATGTATATGTTGTCACATTAAATCTCATATGTGGAGGTTTTGAACATGTCTAAGTATCCACCTGAAAAAGAATGGGAATATGATATTAAAAATCATACAGCAAGGGATATGCCTGCAACCCTTGTTCATAATTGTTCATAATAAACCCCTTCTTGAGTATTGTATTTTTTTTCTTCTTCCTTTATTTATTCAAGAACATATGTGAACATCATACATTTAGGATGCAAACAAAGTTGACACATACAGCATATGGCTCCATTCATTCATGACGAAGCACGCCTGCCAAACCTAACGCGTCATCAGTGCGCGCCTGCTGTGTTGCTCGCGCCATTCCTACAAGCGTGTGTTTCCATCTCCTATTACACTAGCAGAGCTTTAGCAGCCACAACAACAGCACCGATTCTGTTTTCTGCAGTCATTCTTTTAGGTAAGTGTCGTTTTATGTTTCTATTTTGAGACATTTGTTTGAGGACGTTATTTAGCATCACAAACATTGTGGGCCCTTGGTTCCCTGTTGAATAAGTTAAGCCAGCTAGCAAAGTTAGCTTTGGTGTTTGCAACATTTGGAAACTCAGTGTCGCACCTTTCATGTTTTTTTTTAAATTTCAATTGTAGATGACACGCAGAGAGGGCCAGTAAAGAAACATGGGCAATACAGCAGGTCTAATGAAGTCAACAATGTATCTAAAATAATGAAAATGTAATGGAACAGTTGCTGGTTTCTTTTGACAGCCTACCACTGAGCTTGTTTTGGTTCTCTCTGCACTTCAAAACCCAAATATGACACTTGATAGACACGCTTCCTTTCATATGGGGTTGTGTCATTTTAAATGTGTAATACATCCATGCAAACACTTACTACAGTCATACAGAGGAAACCATTTTCTAAACGTTTGTATGCCTGTATACCCGTGGACCCATATAGCTGCACTTATATTGTAATATGGCCCGACAGAGGATGAATTGGCTTTGGTGAAATTAGCCGCTTCGTAGATAATGATATCAACATTTAGCCTGATGAGCTAGCTGATGAAGTTCTGCTGCCGCTAGCTTACTTCTTCACCCAGCCATCATCTGACAACTAGGTTAGCTAGTGTTAGAGGGCATTGCATGTGCAAAACACCATATTGAGCTAATATTGGATAACAGAATCAAAACATTGATGACTTAAGAGGTTAGTTCACACAAATTTAGCTAGAATATTGCAACAGCAATAAAGTGTTAGTTGTACCTTGTATAGTAGAATTCCAACTTTAAATGTTTAACAGGTTGTATATCGCTTTAACAAAGGTATAAAGCAGGCAATATTTCTTACATATTTGATCAGGGTACACGCATTACTGACCTGATGAAAACACAGGATGTAGTGGAAATGAAAGGTGTGACATAATGGGCTTTATTTGGAAAACACTCTTTATTAGTGTTTTCAAAGTTTACTTGCTTCGGTTTGCTCAATTCCTTGATGCCTTTGGGACCTTGATTGTTATTTTCTCCCTTGAAACACTAAACAATTGAGCCAATATAGCCTGATATTATTGTTTGACATAATGTCAGACTACATCAAATAAATAAAAAACAAAAACATAAAGTAACAAAAAACAACTATCTCCTTAACCATGATATCACACACATTTAGGCTATTCTATGTGTCGTCTTTGGAATAATGTAATAACTAATATGATATTTGGGTTCCTAGAAACTTGAATACATGCTTGTCCAGGTTTCTGAAACCAGGATTTGATGGTTCCATGCCAAAATGTATAACCGGGACAGCCTATCCCACCAAAAATATTAGCACACATGTGAATTTAATGTAATCATGTTTGCATGATCTTTGGCAGGTGAATTTGTATCTCTTCTGATATCACCAGAGACAGAGGCTGGTACATCTCTTGCTTCATTCACACTTTATAAACTGAACACAATTTTACAGTCTATCTACACGATTTGTTTGTGAATCAATAATTCAGAGACTGCCTATTGAAACAATCTGTCCCTGTTCGAAGGCCATATATTTGGCCAAAGGACTGCTACTGTATTTCTGTGGAGTCACCAAACTAATTCACATGGATTTCTGGAAGCTCCCAATAGATCATGGTGCTGGACATTTGTTTCTGTGCTGCAGATGGCAGCCTTGCTCTATATTTACCCACACTCTTAATGAAAGTTCACTGAGGATAACTCACTCGGACGGTCCCACACTACCTCTACTGGTCTCACAGATGACCGTCGCTTATTTAGATGATATGGCTGTTGAAAAGAAAACTGTGTTTTTAACATAGTGTCTGGATTACTTCTCAACTCCTGATTGCAATATCCTTTAATGATTAGTTGACAGACAGAAATAATGTTTTTCTTTTGTAGTTATAAAAGTTCTCACTCTTGTCAGATATACTCTCTGAAACAATTGGGAATGCACTGAAAGCTGACGAAGAGAAGTTAGCTGTATTTTGTAACAAATATTATCGATTTTCTTTTGTTCATCAGTTATCCAATTTTTTTTTTTTACAGCTAGGACCTCAATGATAAAGGGTTTGTTATCCTTCATTTCATTTCATTTCAAACCTTTATTTAGACAGATAGGTCCCTTGAGATCATGGATCTCTTTTACAAGGGAGACCTGCATCAATTTAGTTCCACATGAAACATAAAAACAACATAAAAACAAACAATAGAGTACATCATATTTACATATTCACCAACACTTACAAACACCCATAGTGTCAGAAAGCATCTCATGCAGACGTGCCTTAAAAACATTGAGAGAAATAAAATTGCTCAATTTTAATTTGGACTGTAGGCTGTTCCAAGCAAGTGGAACTGCGCACATAAAAGCCGTCTTACCTAAGACAGTCCTCACTCTTGGCACATCTAACAAGACCACATCCTGCGATCTCAGACAATAGCTGCCCGCAACTTTCTGCTTTACCAGAGTACAGATGTAATACGGGAGTTTACCCAACATAGCTTTATAAATAAAAGTGTACCAGTGACTGAGCCTCCGTACAGAGAGTGATGGTAAACCTGCCTTGGTATACAGTGTACAGTGATGTGTAAGCGCTTTACAATTTGTGACAAATCTCAGAGCACTGTGATACGCAGCATCCAATTTGCTCAGGTAATTGGCAGGTGCATTCATATACAACAAATCACCATAGTCCAGCACAGGTAAAAAGGTCACAGTGACTAGCCTTTTCCTGTCCTCAAGTGAGAAACAGGACTTGTTTCTGAAAAAGAACCCTAGCCTAACCCTCAGTTTTTTAAGCAGGTTATTGACATGAAGTTTAAAAGAGAGACAATCATCAAGCCAGATACCAAGGTATTTGTAACAGGAAACAACTTCAAGTTTTGTTCCTTGCGTAGTTATAATATCTAAAACAGGCTCTGGTGTCTTTTTTGCTTTTGAAAAGAGCATTACCTTGGTTTTATCCACATTTAAAAGAAGCTTTAATTCAGAGAGCTGAGTCTGAATAGTGTTAAAAACAGCCTGTAATTTAACAACAGCCTCTTTAATGGAGGGACCTGCACAAAGCACAATACATCACAGTATCATCCGCATACAAATGTAAAGTAGCTTCATCCACATTATCACCTACGCTGTTAATATATATGGAGAATAAAAGTGGTCCTAAAACAGAACCTTGTGGTACACCATTAGAAATGTTTAACCACTCAGAAGACAGTCCATCAAAATGAACACATTGGGACCTTTCAGAGAGGTAGTTCACAAACCACCCCACTGCATGGCTGGATATGCCAATACTGAGTAGCCTCTGCTTTAAAATGCGATGATCAACGGTGTCAAACGCTTTGGAAAGGTCAATAAACAGAGCTGCACAACTCTGCTTATTATCTAAAATACTAGTAATCTCATTTACCACTTTCATTGTCGCAGTGATGGTGCTGTGTTTCTTTCTGAATCCTGACTGATGTTTAGACAGTAGGGGTGTAACGGTACACGTACCCGTACCGAAATTATTCGGTACGGGCCCTTCGGTTCGGTACACGTGTGTACCGAACGCATATAACTTTAAACGTAAAAAATTGAGAACGTGAACAACTTTTTGGAAGACATTTTGGTTTCGCAGTTACGTACAAGGATGACGGACAAAGACAGGTGGACCGAACCAAAGCTGTTTGTCGGCATTGTTCAACTAACATTGGTTACGCGGCTGGCAATACATCAAACTTGCCCACTCATTTGAAAAGGCATCACCCGAACGTGAATATCACCAGTACCAAAAGACTGAAGTGCAAACCCAACTCCCACTAGCATTTAAGCCTCCACCACTCGCAAAAACTTCAGACCGAGCCAAAGCTATTACAAACGGCAAATATCCTTATGTTGCCATGTTAGCAAAGCGCTACCTGGCTGTATCTGCTACCTCTGTCCCTAGCGAGAGGGTGTTCTCCACGGCAGGAGACATTGCTAGTGCCAGCAGATCTGCCCTTTCGGCAAGCAATGTGGACAAGTACATTTTTCTTTAAAAAAACATGAAAATACAATGACAAGCAAGTCATAATGTCAAACTGGCTGCTTAGGTACTAGTACAGTACAGTACAGTTCAAATACAGATTATTTCAGTTCATCGAAAAGCTGCACCTTAATGTTTATTTTATTATATTTTGTATTTATTTGAGTGAATACATTATTCACAGTTTAATAATAATAAAAATTTTTTTTTTTATGTTTTGTGATAATTTTTTCTGCTGTACCGAAAACGTACCGAACCGAACCGTGACCTAAAAACCGAGGTACGTACCGAACCGAAATGTTTGTGAACCGTTACACCCCTATTAGACAGGATATCATTTATACATAAAAACTCCTTTACTTGTTCACTCACAAGTCGTTCGAGCACCTTAGCCAGAACTGACAATTTAGAGATTGGCCTATAGTTATTTAAAATAGTTGCCTCCCCTCCTTTCAGTAAAGGCAAGACATAAGCAGACTTCCATACTTTTGGGATTGTATTTGTGCTGAGGGAGAGGTTAAAAAGAGAAGTAAGAGGTGGAGCAATAACATCTGCAGCTATCTTTAAAAAGAAAGGCTCTAAGTTGTCCGGGCCAGCCGGTATCCTAGGATCTAACTTGGATAATGCTTCATGAACAATACCAATAGTTAAAGGAGTAAAACTGAAAGGGTTTTCCAGACCACATTGTTCAGAGTCAAGGATTGGAGCGTTCACAGAAGCAGAAGTACAGTCAGTGATAGAATCAAACAGAGAGCCACAAGACACAACATGCTTATTAAAGCAATTTAGCATAGTAGCCCTGTCTGATATAATGCCAGATGCTGTGGTAAGGCACGGAGGTAGCTCATTTGGGATATCACCAGTGGAAATCGATTTTATGGCTTTCCAAAATTTCCTAGGATTATTCAGGTTTTCTGTGGTAACTGACAAATAGTACTTTGATTTAGCACTTTTTATTTGAGATGTGAAGCTATTTCTTAGCTGCCTAAAACGTAGCCATTCTACCTCTGAGCCTGATTTCCTAGCCTCATCCCAAGCATTATTTCTCTCATGAAGGAGACTGGACAGCTTAGCAGAAAACGAGGGATTGTTTCGTCCCTTCACTCTAAATTTACGCAGAGGTGCATGTCTATCTATAATTTTCATAAAACCAAGATAAAAATAAGACCATGCAGTTTCCACATCAGCACACAGATTGATTTTACCCCAATCAAAATCAAACAGATCATGTAAAAAACCCTGCTCCACAAAGTGTTTTTTGTCTCTCTTTGTGATGATACGTGGTTTAACCTTTTGGACCTTAGTGTCCCTAATTGTGGATACAACACAGTGGTCACTCACATCATTAGCAAATACTCCCACAGATGAGTATTTATGTGGAACATTTGTTAAAATTAGATCAATTAAGGAGGATTTGTTTGGGGACTTAATATTTGGGCGAGTAGGACTGTCTATAATCTGGGTAAAATTCAAAGAGGTACACAGGTTTTTAAAATCCTCTGACACAGAAGTTAACCAGTCCCAATTAAAATCACCAAGCAGCACTATTTCCTTGTAGGAAAGTTGTGATAACAGTTTTGCCAATGACTATAAAGAGTCCTTGACAGCCGAGGGGGCCCTGTAGCAGCCCACCACCATGACCTGTTGACCCTTTGTTACCTCAATATTCACGGCTAAAAATTCTAGCTGTTTACAGATTTGGAAACCATATTAGTTACACAAAACTTATTTTTCACATAAATGGCAACGCCACCACCTTTTTTAGGCCGGTCAGTACGATATACACTGTAACCATTTATGTAAATGTCAGAGGCCAAAATGGATTTATCTAGCCACGTTTCTGATAAGACAATGACATCAGCATCAGTCGAACTCGCCCAAATACGGACAAAATCTAATTTAGGTAACAGACTACGCACATTTAAATGAATTAAACCTAGCCCAGATCTAGATATAAAATCAGCAGGAGTAGCTATTTGACTAATACTGCTAGGTGGACCTGGATTTGGCTGTACATTTCCTGATGGTAACAACAATAAAAATACCAAGCACCTTTTCCTCTTAATAAACAGACATAAGCCGCGTTCACACTGCGGTACTTTTCCCACAAAGGTTCATGCGAACTTAGTTCATGCGAACTCTTTAGTTCGCATGAACTAAGTACAGATCGCGTTCACATCAGAAAAAGTCCCTGGGGGTGGATTAGGCAAATGAAGCCGCTGACGTCACTTCTTCTTCTTCTGCTTTGGGTTTACTGGCAGGCCGCAACCCACTTCACGGCGTATACTGCCGCCCAAAGTCCCCGGCCGGAAGTCCCCGGAGTTGGGGACTGGCTTCAGTAGAAGCTGCTGGGAGTCCCAGCAGCTTCTACTGAAGCCTTCCGAGTAAATCGCCAGAACGCCGACACCTCCTCATCTCCACCGCTCCCATGTTTTATTTTGTGTTGCCATAAGTTAGTCTCTCTGCGTTTCTGCGCTGGGCTAATGCTAATGCTAATGCGAGGATAATAAAATGGCGGCTTCACAAAACTTTTTGGGAGTTTTACGGGGAGTGGTTTGCAATTCGCCCAGCCAATCAGGAATATAGCTCTTTTCTCAAAAAAGAGCCGCTCGAAAGTCCCTGCTTTCTAGCAGGGACTTTCGAGGGGATTAAAAGGTTCGCATGAACTACTTTTAGTACCGGCTCTTTTTGGTGTGAACGCGAGCATGAACTAAGTTCGCATGAACCTTTGTGGGAAAAGTACCGCAGTGTGAACGCGGCTATACATTGTCAGCTGTTCTAGAGTCACCAGCAAACTTCGCGAAAGTGACATTAGAGTTTAAAAAACAATTCTGAAGGACCATCGTGGCAGGCATGTGAGAAAGACAAACATTTTCCGAAATGAATGTCCGCGACTTATTATGTCAACTTCTGTTCTTTTCTTTATTCCAAAGATTCATGTGTGATTTTAATACTGCTTGATATATAATAACAGTGAGAAGATAAAACCAGACAAAATGACTGACAATCTTTGTAGATTAGTTTTGACTGCCTTTCATTTGAAATGTTCTTCTGCTGTTTATCCCTACGGTTAAACTTTAAAAAAAAAAAATGTTGTTCTTCCTCAAATCAGAATGAACTTCACACAAAAACAATGAAACTCTTCTCTTGTCTGTTCCTTCCTCCTCCCCCCCGCCTCTCATATTCCCCTGCAGATATATCCATCGATGGATATGGACAGTGCCAGTTCAGTGGTGCTGCAGGCCTTAACCCAAGCTACCAGTCAGGACACGTCTGAGCTGAAGCCTGCGGAGGAGCAGCTCCGACAGTGGGAGACGCAGCCAGGCTTCTACTCTGTCCTCCTGGTGAGGGTGCTCTCAAATGAGTAGAATACATCTACTAACAAAGCATTAATGTGTGGTGTATGGTAGTGCTGCACGATTCTTGCTCAAATGTGAATCACGATTTTCCTCCATAAGAATTGAGATCACGATTCTCATAGTTTCAATGAAAATATTTAATGCACTCTTGCTCTTAGACGTCACGTGAGTACAATGAATTTAAACGGACAACATTTGTCTCTCTTGTAACAAAAACATAACTTTGTCTTTTGTCTGTCGTTGCTGAATACTGAACAAACATTACTCCATTCAAAATGTGGCACCTGGAGCCAACTATTGTGGCTTTAAACAGACACCATCAACATCAAAGTGCTTGACTTAAATCCAAGTCTCAGTTTCTTGTAGCAAAAACATAGAGTAACTAAAATGAATTTGACAGTCAACTACTGTGGCTTTAAAAAAAAGTGCTTGACTTAAACTCAAGTCTCTCTGGTAACAAAACATACAGTAACTAAAATAAAGATATTGCTGCTGCCTGAGTGCTGAACATAAAAAATAGAATTTTTGCAGCTTTATAATAATACAATGTAAACTTTGCAGTAGCATCTGTCCACAGTGGACACCCAACTACTGTACAACAACACCAACCTGTTTGTTACAGGGAGGAATGCACTTAAGTTACTCAAAATACCTCACCACAGTGCTGAATATAAAAACAAAACAGTCACAGCTTTAGAATAATAATATTAAAAAAAAGCCTAGCCGGCTAGCACCCAGTTCAACTACTGCACTTAAAGGTTCTTGTACTGAAAAAAACATAAACTTAAACAAAGTGCTAGACTCCACTGAGTAGTAATGTCACTGAATCAAAAGGATTAACTTAAATACTGCAGTCAGTACTGAATATAGAAACGGAACAGAACATAAAGTTACAGCTTCAGAATAAATGTAAATAAATCCTAGCTGCCTAGCTACTAGCACAGTCCATCTACTGCACTTTAAGATTCTTGGCTAAGTACACCAACATGTCGACATTCTCATTTTCATCGGTGTTGTTGTCATTGTCCTCGACCTCCTCGTCGCTCATTTCTGTGTCACTCATTTCTGTTTTTCTTGTACTACTAGTTGCTCTCGTCACTCTTTGCTAATCAGTGCTAATGCTAACACTTCTGTAAACATACTGCCGGCTCCTGCCCTCACGTGCTGCAGTCAGTGAGTGTTGCCAGGTATACTTATTATAAGCCACATTGGGCTTATCTTTCTGTGAAGTTGCTTGGTAGTAAGTAATAATGGTTGTTGCGGTTGTGAGCTTGTAGATAGGTTATTTTCAAATAGCCGACCCGACATGTATAGGTTTAAAGTGCTCATGTTCTTTTGCGCTTGTTTTCATAGACCTGGTTGTTTATTCCTTCCGCAAAAACTGGCAACCCTAGTGGCTGCAGCGTTAACACTGCATGAGAGGAGGAGAGACAGACAGAACACTACCATTTGCATGCGATCATGGTACTTTAATGTTAAATGTATAGAGTATATTTGCTTTACATCGTTTAAGTATGATTGACATTGCAAGTTGGTATTATTCAGAAGCAAAATAATAATAAAAATAAAAAAAAATAAAAAAATCAGCATGACGTTATAGGATCGCCGTAATTTAGAAATGAGATCGCATAGGTGTCTGAATCGAGATCACGATATTTTTTCGATTAATCGTGCAGCACTAGTGTATGGTACATGAAATCAGGACAACGTTGGGTTTATGCTCTTTTCTGTAGCACTAGTTTTTTTAAGTAACTTAAAGGTGGGGTAGGTAAGTTTGAGAAACCGGCTCGAGATACGCTTTTTGTTATATTCCATGGAATGCTCTTAACATCCCGATGGCAATGAATATCTTAAGTGCTTTGACAAAAAATCCATAGCAAAATGTCATCTGTGGAAGCCGTAGTACTGTAAAAAGCACGACCAATCATTTTAGCCGGCTAAAATAACTGGATGGCCTACCTGCCTGTCAGCCTTCCATCTGTGCACAAACTTATCTCGTGCCCTCATTGGTCATGTGTCATTCGTGTGTGTTGGAGGAGGGGCTCTGTAAGGAAGTGGCCGTTTTTTTTCCGGTTGTGTATTTTCAAATTCTAGCGCACTCGAGCTGGTTTCTCCAAAATTACCTACCCCACCTTTAAGTCAAACAATCATAAGAGAGTTTTTCCAATCTGCACAATAACTCACAGAAACACAAGATAGTGAGAGGTTGGAGAACACGGAATAAGAAGGTATTGTAGGGCAGGCAGCTAAGAATTTATTTGTGTACTAATTAGGGCTGTCAAGTTAACGCAAAAAAAATTAACGGCACTAATTATTTTAACGCAATTAACGCATGTGTATTTGTTGTCCTCGGCCGCCCCGTAGTTTCAGAGCGCATCGAGTTTAAAATACCATATACAAGCTGATGCTGACAGCCCCGCTCCTGCCGCCCGCTTGCGGCAGACCACACTTCCACGCACACCGGCAGGCCCTGACTGGCCATCGGGAGGACCGGGAGGGTTTGTGTATGTGTGGCGCGAGTGAGCGAGAGAGAGACCTTACGTGTATTATTGTTGTTGTTAGCATCTGGTGCTAGCTAGCTGCGCTAACGGATATAAGGAGCTGTTTAAATGAAAACAGAGGAGCGACATTTCGCCGACAACTGCGCCGAGCACTTGACTTTATGCAGGCAGCCAGACAGTGGGACTTTGTACGAAAAGTCAGCACACTCACACTCACACACACACACACACACACACACACACACACACACACACACACACACACACACACACACACACACACACACACACACACACACACACACACACACACACACACACACACACACACACACACACACACACACACACACACACACACACACACACACACACACACACACACACACACACACACACACACACACACACACACACACACACACACACACACACACACACACACACACACACACACACACACACACACACACACACACACTCTCTCACTGTATTATTGAATGAGAGGTTCCTGGTTGAATTGAGGTGAATATTTGTAATGTTCAAATGATAATAAACATTTGCATAAAGCATATTTGTCCACTCATATGTTGATAAGAGTATTAAAAACTTGAAAAATATTCCTCTAAGGTACATTTAGAACAGATAGAAAATGTGCGATTAATTTGCGATTAACTATGGACAATCATGCCATTAATCGCGATTACATATTTTAATCGACTGACAGCCCTAGTACTAATACTAAAATATTCATTGAATCGTTTTATTTAAATGTATTAATTGAAAGATGTTTAAAACACTGGTTGTATTTGACACTGTTTAAGAAGTATGTTAAAGTCAGAGAAATATAATAATTGAACAAAGCTTAGTGTTCGGTCTTTTCCCTACCCTAAACAGCACATAACATTTGTTGTATATTAATCACACAGCTTATGTTGATCCTTAAAGGAATATTAAAAACACATGTTTTAGGAAATGTGTTTAACTGTCTCAGCTAGGTGTAAATGAGAAGATGTATTTCAGTTTTTAGCTCTGTTCATTCAGTAGAGGAATTAGCCCAGTTCTGAGCATAGAGCCCAACTCCATTCATAGTAACATGTATTATTTTCTATATGTTTATCCCTAAATACATCATGCAAAAATCGTGTCAAGACATTGTTTTGTCTAGCATAGACTGAGCTGTCACACAGTATTATACGGAGTCTGTCCTTGCCTGGTATTACCCATTTGAGTTAAGAAAAGCATGTGTGTATTTATCTTTTCTCCATAGAATATCTTCAACAACCACATGCTGGATGTGAACGTCAGGTGGCTCGCTGTGCTGTACTTCAAAAATGGCATCGACAGATATTGGAGGAGAGTAGCGCCTCAGTAAGTGCCTGCTTGTCCCTCATGTTGCCATATTACTGTCAGCCTTACTTTCTTCTTCTTCTTCTTCTTCTTCTTCTTCTTCTTCTTCTTCTTCTTCTTCTTCTTCTTCTTCTTCTTCTTCTTCTTCTTCTTCTTCTTCTTCTTCTTCTTCTTCTTCTTCTTCTTCTTCTTCTTCTTCTTCTTCATATAGCTTACGTCTGCAGTTCTGCCTCCTTCACTTTTCACAGCTTTATTCTCATTATTTTGTTTTCCTTTCATCCTGATTATTCATATCTCTTTTGTATTTTGTCTGGTGGAAGATTGCCGATCGCCTGTCTTTGGGACCTGACTGGCTGGCTTTTGTTACATTTGCTCTTAAATTCAGCAGTTGGACAGAGGTAATCAGCTCTGCCCCAGCACGATGGCCACTCTTTGACCACCTAAACGTTATTGCTATTCTTTTCGTTGTTTCTAAAGTTTTCTCCTCTTACAAAAGTTTTTTCCCTTCTTTTAGTAATTCTTTAAACTGAATTGCTGAAGTGCTGTGCAAGGCCTTTTGTTCAGGGGTTATTTCGGTGATCATTGCCTTTGTCCCATTGCCATTCATCAAGCAGATGGATACAATGTAAGACCATGTGGTGTTTCTACACGAAGCTTACACTGTGACATACAATAATGTATTGTACGGTTTTATAATACCTACACAATACCATTACCTACACCACAATGAATCAAACGTGCTGAAATAGTGTAAAACCCCTTTCTGCAAGAATCTGGACAATGTGCTATGGTGTCTTAAAACATTCCTAGTCCAGGTACAATTGAACAAGTAATTTCATCAATGCATCATCCCTGGATAATGTGAGGCATCGTTCCCTTAATGAAAAAGAAGAAGCTGCTATGTTTTGCCTAGATTTGTATTTGATATTGTAGTATTAAAAATAACCACACCAAAGAGTAACACAAGTTGTAGTTTATTTTACTGACAAAACAGGCACACCCTAGTTTATGTTAACATATATTTAATTTCTTATCCTATATTTCTCTTGCCTCCCTCTCCAAATTCCCAAAATATATATGTCTGTTTTTACTAATTCCCACGCCCCCCCATAGTAATGCGTCTTCTTCCACCCAGATGTCCTCTCTCCTGCCTGAGGTCGCAGCGCATTTCATTCCTCACTCTTTCTCATATCAAACACTCTCCCACTCCTTCTAGCTTCAGCAGCATTTGACGTCGGAGGCAGAACAGACTCAATTATGGGGAACGTTTTATTTTACAGATTGTCAATCCCCCTCTACTCTGTTTGCAAAACCTCAGGTTCATGATGCAGACTTGGCAATAGGATTTTGAGGAGAGCAGGGGTTTATTCAAAGCGTTCTGATTAAATCAGGCAGCTGGCAGGTCCTGCACTATCAGGTTTTATGAAGGGATTTAATTGATCCCATAACAGCTTGGCAGATGGATGTCATAATCACATCTTTCCCATCTTAAGGTATGAGGTTTGCGTGTCCAGAATTTGAGATGAAATTTAAAGTAGTCTCTTTGATCTTTCTGGTGTTCGAGCTGCATTCGGCGACTGGCACCCTATTATCAGTGAAGTTGTGACTCAGCAGTTAGCACTCTCACCTTGCAGTGGAATGTTTTCTAGCATCCTTATTAAATAAAATCTTGAATCCATTTAGTAAACTTGACCCAACTGTAGCATGACTGTTATAATGGTATATCACTGATAATGAGGTGGTAACAGAGAGTGTTATCCCAACTAATACAAATAATACTCTCCCTCATTCTTTCTGGATTGTTTACAGTGCATTATCAGAAGAGGAGAAGATGTCATTGCGAGCTGGCCTCATCACAAACTTCAATGAGCCTGTCAATCAGGTTGGTGGAATTTTGATTTATTCTGATTTAAAGCAACATTAACTATTAAAAAAAAAACAATTTACAAAGTAATGGTTCATACAACCTTTTGAGTTCAATCCCCCTTTTTATTTTCTGTGTTTTACTTCATCAGTGATTCCAAAACTGTAGTATGCTTATTTTGTTGGTGCCACATCTGCTTATGCAATACATTGGTATTTCAACCACCTTCTGACTATTATGATTTTGCTGATGGCATTTAGATTTAGTCGGATCAGACCAGCTGTACCTCCCAACAGAATGCAACACAGGCAGCTGGGGAAAACAGGGAATTCATTTTTTGCATTTCTTATTTTTGTCTTTACTTAATTAAAATGTTAAAAAGTAAGACTTTTCATTAGGGAAAAAACTATTTTTTTTTATCCAACACACGCCATTGTAAACTGCATCCAGAAGAACCATGATCAATCTCTAAAATGGGTGTATGTAGTCTATTACCTAAAGCCTTTGTACCGTTTTGGAATGCATTATAGCATCGTCACACATCACCCTCCTTACAATCCCAACTGCTCTTTAATGGCGGTGTGCCATGGTACGGTGTCTGGGCAGTGAAATATGTTCTCACCCCAACCCAATTTACATCGACAAATGTTACGATGGCTTTAATGCAGATGTTGCACTAACTCAATCAGAATTGCCCTCAGAATGCCATTCTTAGGTTCAATGTGACAGCGTGGCCGTTTCTGTGATGATGGAGAGTTTTTGCCACAATAAAACAATGTGCATGCCTTGAATAACATGATTGAAGCGGCCCCTAACCTATTCCATTTCTCTTATTACTCTTTATTGACAACTCTCATTGGACATCTGTTCGAAATTATTATAAATGCATATATGCTAAATATGGCAAATGATCTAAATTGGCTTATGCAAAAAACTCAAGTTATATCAATATAATAAAGAATAATGTACGAATAGATGGATAAAGACACTGATTGAGCATATGTAAACATAAAGTTGGTTGTTTGGCCATTGTTTCAACTGTTCTCAGTGCAATGGCGCAGCAAACAAATAATTCAGAATCAAGCGGTGTGTAATACATCAGTCCGAGAGGAGACGAGAGGCGGCCCTGAATGTCGGCCATTCATCCTGGTTCCTATAGCTTGTGTATCTCTGAGGGATAGCTTCCAACATCACGATTGATAGGCTCCATATCGCAAGCAAAAAAGGTGCATAAGTCTCAGCTGCTACAGCCTCTCCTCCAACCAATCGGGGTTATATATGCGAGTGTGGGTGTTTCACTGTCGTGTGGAAAGTTTATATTTATAAGTTCCATAATACAGGCTAATGTTTTGAACTTACCCAGCTCTTTCAAACGTGATGATTTATTGACAATTACAATTAAATGTGCATGCATATAGATTATTTATCATTCCTTTTAATGAGATTGCTAAGGAGTTTGAAGCATTGAAGCATGCTTTTTATCGACGATGCAATTCATTCTCATTATTTTGTCTTGTTACTGATTGTGGGTTGTGCTGTTAATGATAATGGGGGTCGAATGAGCAAATAAAAAGTGGATACAATGCCATCGGTGCTACATAAATTATTTGAGAATAAAAGACTAAAAAACTGCATCTGCAAAAACAATTAAAGTAAAGTTGAATATATAATAGATTTCAAAGTACTCTTATAAAACAATCCCTTTATAATATCATTTCCAAGCTAACTGATTTATAGGGTGTCAGGGCCATCATCTTTATGTCCCTCCATACTGATATAAATTGGTTGGACAAGATATTAGAGAAGCTTATCTGTAAATCACAACACGTTTCAAAATCAAGCCACATTATAAAGGCATGATCATTGCAGGGGTGCTACGTTAGGCTACATTAGTTTAAACGGTGTTTCTTAAAACAGGGCAAATTATTGGCTATAGGTTGTTACCATCCAGCACCACATATTCAATATGTTAAGACAAATAAACTATGCCTGCTGATTTTACTGGATTTTATGCCACTATTCTTGTCAACAATAAAACATAAAACAAAAACATAATGAAATGGGTTATTAAAGAGGATTTTCAAATACTCAATTCAAACATTTCTATCAGTAAACGCTATAAACATCTAACTCTTCTAAAGCACTTTAAAAACAACATATTCTGTGTGACTGATTCCATCATTAACAGGGGATGATTACAGGATAGGATGCACACTACGCTGTATAAATATGATACTATATCAATTGAAAGTGCCTTCCTTGTCCAAACTACTCATTTAAAAGCACCTTCTGCTATGTTTATGCTTTGCCTCTGGTCATTTGTCTCTCTCTCTCGCTCTGTTTTTCCAACAGATAGCGACTCAGATTGCAGTGCTGATAGCCAAGGTGGCCCGTCTGGACTGCCCCAGGCAATGGCCAGAGCTCATCCCCATTCTGCTGGAGTCTATAAAGGGTCAGGACGGCCTAAAGCAGCACAGAGCGCTGCTAACCTTCTATCATGTCACCAAAACCCTCGCGTCCAAACGTCTGGCACAGGACCGGCGGCTTTTCCAGGATGTAAGTCTATTCTCAACACCTTCTCGACCTAATACCTGAATCTAATTTCTTGTCATTTGTGGTCATTAACCATTCCTCTATGGCTTTTATTGTCACTACCCTTGATGCAGTAGCTTTGCACACCTGAAGACAAGGTGACTTTAGGTCAATAAGTAGAGAAAATAAAACATGAACTCTGTCTACTGAACTTTGCTGCTTTGCTGCTTTTCCCCTCTCTTTTTTTTTTTCTTCCTTCCTCATGTTCTGCCCTCCGACTTTGTCATTTTATTTTTTTTCCTAGTTGTTTTTCCCCTAAAACTTTTTCGGTATAAAATAATCTTGACAGTTGCAGGTTTTCAGTTTCAGAAATGTCCTCTAGGAGATGCTGTTCAGCTGCTCTATGATACATGTCAGATCTGAGATGTATGGCCAGATTCCCTGTGCATACCTGTGTGTCTGTTGTCATGCATGATTGGAGCGAGATTGACATGTTTGGGAACAAATGTGTCTGTGTTGTGTGTGTGTAAGAGAGATTGTGTAATAGATACCGTAGTTTGTGTGACTTAACGTAACTTTCAGAGAGGTCGTGCAAAGGCTCACTTTTTGCCATCTATGGTTTCAAAGAACAGAAGACTTCAGCAGTTGGTCATGAAGATAAAGGGTTTAGGGATATCAAAAAGACCAACAGGGAAAGGATTGAGACAGACATTAAGAAAATAAAAGTCACGGAGACAGACCAATGGGCTTCAGAGGCAGGGACAGAGACCACATAGTTGTGCTGATGCATCCTCTGTGCCAAAATGTTTGCCCTTAGGCAATACGAGAAACAAAGGCAGTCTGAGCCTCATTTAACAGTGCAGTTTTTAAATTATGCACTGAATACTTTGTTGCTACGACAAAACATAACCGACTTGGTGGCCAATGTGTGTGTGCACAGCATGCCAACCATTGTGAAGAGGTGATGAGACGAAAGACAATCCACCTCTGTTCATTTTCATGGATATGGCGCACTTCACCCCTTTGTCTATGTTTACGTTTTTAATCTGATGTCTGATTTAAAAATGTAAATGACCTCAGTTTCAGTAGCTGTCATCATTTTTCATATTGATTGTTATGTGTATTTTAATCACTTTTTCACATTTTGAGGTCCAAATGAGGCCCTTTCAATGACGTCATTTTGTTGTGTCCTCTTCTTCTGCAATGTGACCGTACATTAGCTGCTGATTATTTATTTTTTAGATAAATGTGCAATACATTTAGTCAAGGCATTCTGGCCTGTCTGTGGTCATACTCTGTTCTCCATCTAAAATATTATACCTTATTTTTCAATCATGGGCTGAAAATAAAACCGTGAAGCTTTGAAACAAGGGAATCTTTAGTTTTATTGTCAACTGGTTTGCTTTTTTAAAGAACAAAGTGATTGGAGTGATGAATGGTACATCAGCCATTTATACACATCGGCATACTCTTTTACCCATTTTAATTTGATGTCACTTTATTTAGCACGGACAGGATACAAGATGTGTACATGAGTACTTCAGCGTGTGTGTGTGGGGGTTTAAGCGTGTCTTGATGAGTGTGCACACGTCTCTCTAGTCATCTAAAAACAGTCTGTAGACCATGTTGACTGCATCATGGGAGATGTTGCAC
This sequence comes from Pseudochaenichthys georgianus, assembly GCF_902827115.2. Lineage (NCBI taxonomy): Eukaryota > Metazoa > Chordata > Actinopteri > Perciformes > Channichthyidae > Pseudochaenichthys > Pseudochaenichthys georgianus. The sequence continues at coordinate 25,235,104 of NC_047511.1, read as the reverse complement.
TGATGGCAGTATATCAACTAGCTCATGGTTTTACTGGCCCACTCGCTGAGGCTAATGCTGTGAAATCAACTCATTTGCCTGGCCTAGAGCTAAATGGATAGTGGGAGAAAAAGGAAAGAGGGGGTGATTAAGAAGCAGGGTGTGGGTGTGCAGGAGAAATATGGATAGAGGTTACCAAGGACGGCTGGTGACAGGAGGAAAGATAACATAAGAATAAGTGATGGTGTTATGAAGAAAATTGAGGCGGCTGTATGCAAGGAGAAGGAGGAAATGAAGGTACACTAAGATACTGAAACGACATCATTTTGGTTACTTTACTGACTTGATTAACACAGAGACAACCGTATAGCTTACATGTACTGTCACTGTTTTTGTTCCTATTAGTAGCAAAAGAGGGGAAATCATCCTACTGGACAGGTGTTCAAAAACAGACTGTCAAATAAAAACTGCACTTTTCTTGGATGGCTTGCGTTAACAAGGTCTTACTCCTGGAAAAGGGAATCGGCCTGCAGATGGTGGAAATAGTGTGTTTTATAGGAATGTGCCTTTCCGGTGTCGCTGTCTGCAGTTGTTTAAGGGAGCAGAGAAATGCAGCAGAAGGATAAACAAAGGTTTTCCAACTGCAGTGTTTTCCAGAGATTAAAAAAATATATGGATTGGAATTCTCTCTTGAATCATTTGGTAAACATTCATGAAACTGATTAACTGGAGATCAGATTGTTTTCCAAGCACCAGCAGCCAGGTAAATACTGTAACAGAGTGCTTTTCTCTTTGGGGCCAACTTCATTATATAACACTTCAATCTTGATTGACATATTTTTGGTTATCTAAAGAAGAAATAGTTTGAGAAGATATTTTAAAGAAACTGCTGTTGGTGCCGGCATTATTAAATATGCTGGTTGGATGATTGTAAAACACCCACATTTCACCGTTACATTTTGGTGGCACTTTTTGCATTGTAGTAACGCCTTCAGGCTATATACGTGAAGTCTGAAAAGCAGACAATATCTGCTTGATGTGAAAATAGCATAAGGGGGGAGAATTCAGAAATTAGTTTGATGTCAGGCTTCAAGATTATACAGAACCTCTATGACTAAGAGTACCTTTTGCAGTTTAAAAATAAAAATAATATTTTTCACCAAATGCATTTGAATTGTTAATTCGGTACACTAAAATATAAAAAAAATCACATTATGGCATAACGTGTTTTTCTGTTGAGGAAACAGAAGGGCGATGACAACACTCAAAACTCCACAATAGGACACCTATAGACAGATTATTTTACCTTTGGTATCAATAGGTGGTCAAACGTGCCATTGAAAGCCAAATGGCATTCGGGAAACCACTCATGTATCATTTGTAGGTACATCCTGGTGAGCAGCCAGTCGTAGATTCGTCTGTTATCTGTTTAATGCAAGGTGCTATGTTGCAAATAAATCTTGCCCGCCTTGCAGTTTTCTGTAAAGACTCTATCAAAGCATATGCTGTGCTGTCAAAGTAGAGATTTATCATTAAGTAGGCACATGACACCAATCTAAAGTAACACAGATTGTAAGATTTTCCCAACTGGTACCCCCAACACAGTTACACTGTCAATGAGTTGTCAGACTAAGTTTCAGTGTGTTTGTCCCCTATCAAGTAGTAGCAAATCTCTTTAAACATCACATCTAAATCTAAGTGTATCTGACATTCTTATCTGCTTTAACACACTAAAAAACTTTAACATGCTGCCACTGTGTTGTGAATAGTTGCTGAGATGTACTGTGTACCTATTTTCTCTTCTGTTTATTTGTTTTATGAAAACACCAACCACTAGAGCATAATCCAAAACTCATTATTGTGCCATGGCAGATTTATTATATTGTCTGAGCTACTGGGCCAGACTACACAGTTAATGGGACTGAGCGTACTTTCATCTACCTTTTTGATGATCCTGTTTTGCCTCTACAGGAGAATGCATTCATGGAAGAAAATGTAATTGGTTTGGGCCCAGTGTTATGGTAGTGACTATAATGGGAAGTTCATTTGGAGCCAAATAAGACCTGTGACTCAGACGTGCCTCTTTGCCCTGCTTTTGTTTTGCTCTATATGAGTGTATTATGTGGAAGTGCTTTTGTATTTGCATCTGCATCACGGGAAATGAGCGAGTCTCTGATGTGACTCATGTTCTCACCAGAATGACCTCGAATGCCTGTTAAATGTGATCACTGATCCAGAATATTTTCATGTGTAATTGACTGTGCTCTTTATGTGTATGTTGGCAGCTGGCGTCGGGCATCTACAGTTTTGCTTGCTCTCTGTGGAGCCACCACACCGACACCTTCTTCCAGCAGATCTATGCCAGAGATGAGGCGGCAGCCCTCGGCTCACTGGAGAGAACGCTGCTCTCTCTAAAAGGTAACATTTGCAATCATGCCCATAAACACGACACACCTGCATTCTAATTCACAGAGCTGATTCGGTGTGACTGGCGAAGCCACACACAGTCTAGTATTCAACATACTTATCCCATCTTATTCTCCTTCTTCCGCTACAAATGGTGTCATGCTCCTCCTCTGGCAGCGTTGACACGAAACACACAAAAAACACATCAAAATGTGCGGAATGACCGGGATCGGGTTGCTATGTTTTTATAAGAGATTCGCCTAGCTGTTTTCACGCAAATTGCAGAAAACTGCAATAATTTGCCCCATAGGAATGAATGGGAAATCCTTTTGAACAGAGCTAGAAAAACACCCCACTTTGACCCCATACAGATTATGCATACTATAATGTAGAACAAAAATTACTAGTTCAAACGGTTCTCGAGACTATGGACTTTATTAGACTAATTTGATATTTTTTCATAGCTAGTACGGTTCTCAGGTAGTCGCAGCTTACATTTTGTGAAAACTTCAGTGTTTTCCCATGTTATAATGGGTGTGTATGGGAGAGCTCGTTAAGACTTAGAGTGACATCACAGCTAGAGGGGAGAAGAGCTGTACAAGTTCAGTCACACACATTTGTACAAGTTCAGTCACACACATTTTCTGGTAAGGAAATCATGGCCTCAACAACTGACTGCCCATCCTTTTGCATTGATCACATAAACTATTAAGAAATCTTAATCAGGATGGCATTTTGTGAACTTCTGGAATTATTCATATGGGCAAGTACTTTGTGAAACTAAATTGAAGTGGTGTTTAATTTGCGATTAGTGACATCCTGCATACTGATTGTTTTTGTATCTGCCCCCCCCCCCCTCAGTGCTACGCAAGCTGACAGTTTTTGGATTTCAAGAGCCACAACAGAATATGGAAGTGATGGTAAGCCTTAAGTTCAGCTGTGGCTGTTAAGAACCTCATCGTTTTTGGAAAGCTGACATTTTTGCTGTGGGTGTTTTGAGTTGAAAATGACTCCAATCATAGTGTGCAATATGTGAACGGTCTGGAAGATTGAAAGTGTTTTGTCTTAGAGCTCTTCTCCCACTCTGTGCTCCAGTCCAACACCATGAAACTGTTAATTCAATTTAGGCTAAATCTCTGGTTAAGAAAAACATGAAGCATGTGTCTGGTTTTGGTTCCCCCGTGGCTTAGAGCTAATGGAATCATTTAAACAAAATGCCCCAGCTGCAGATTCTGACTACTTCCTGTTTGGCCAACCAAGGTTTGTGGAAAGCATAGCATTAAATGTTTCAGATAAATAAGGTTTTAGGTAACAAAGTATATAAGAAAGGGAGAGTTTGTTTTCTTATTTTTATATTACAAAGGAAAATAAATACTCGGAGGAATTTAGGATTAAATTATTTACCAGGACTGAAGCTTTTAACCTGGATGGCTTTTAGGGACACTCATCTCAAGTTGTTTCGACAGTGCACGTTGTAATACCACTGTAATTCATGCATGTTTTCCTCCTCATTTATGTAAACAAATCCATAATTTCACTCTTAATACAGTCAGTATCAAACATTTAGATAGTATGGGAAGCATTTAAAGCCATGGATAATTGGCTGCTCAACTGATAAAAGGATGGAGAGGATTGAAAGATGAAGTCAACTCTGAAGACTTCTTCTGAAGAATTAATGAAAAAGCTGAAAATAGTCTACACATATTAAAAAGAGACATATGAGTGTGACACACCAAAGGCCTCTGTGACTTTGCAGTGCGCACTTGCAAGAACATGAAGAAACGGCATTTGTCAAATAAAACAAAAATAGTCAGGTAATAAGGCCGATAAAATGCTGGCAATAAGGCTAAAACAAATGAACAAAGAAATGATGGTAATAGACAACTTAAGTTCAAGACGCATGAATAGTGGTGCTAAACATATAACAAAGTCATCTTGATTTAAAGTAAGCTCACAAACAAAAACAACAAAGTATGTATTTACCTGGATTGATCAAAAGAGAACAATGCCACATGCACACCACTTATTTGGTTTTCTGTGTGGTGCAGAGAATCATTTCCCCAAGAGTCCAATTTGAAAGAAATGCATCGATTTATTGATAAAGAGTTTACATTTCAATCACAGGGACCTTTTTCAAGATATCCTCTTAAATATGTCTCCAGAAGCATCTTGTGACCAAAACATCAAATCTTTTTGAATAAATCCATGATCAAGTGATGCCTGTATGATGGATTTAGAAAGTATTAAACACAATAATTGATATTTAAAACTTTAAAACTATTTGTTTGGCTTTATATCTCCTTAAAATACCATATATACATTCATTAAGGTCAGTTGTTTGCTACTGTGCTCTCTTTGTCTCTGTCTTTGTTTCTCTTCATATATTTTCTTTCATTGGTTCATTTGTTTTTTCGTTCTTTCCTGTCAACTAGGAGATGGAATGTGAGATGTTATGACCGCAGTAGTTTTGTTTACATGCTCTATTATTTTACTAATGAGACAACTTTTAGCCTACAGGCTGAAGGTTGCGTGATGGTTGTTTTGCTTATTGTCACTTCACTTGGATGTGTGTATGTTCATGTGATGGTTTAAACGTGCTCTTTTTATCCGACTTATTAATTATGTAATCAAGTTGTTGAGATATCAACTCTCAATTTTCTCTTCCCTCCGCCCTGTCGTGGGAATTGATGCAGAGAAAACTGCTACATTATAAGACATTGTTAGTTTTAAAATCTGAATTCAAGGTTTTTCTGACTAGGGAAAGGACATGCAGGTTCCCTATTGTAGAAGTATTTAGCCTCCTGCAGAGAAACAAAGGATCCCATCTGTAAGAGTATTTTTATAAACAAAGTCATGCCGTGTGGTTCAGCCGGCTGTCCCAGCACGTCGGACTGTAACGGTGAATCTTAATTATAAGCCAGACAATCGGCTGTGAATATGCTTGTGCTTTGTCTAGCAACCTAATTGGTTGTTTTTGTGTACTTCAATCAAATCAATCTTCAGCCCCTGAGCACGGATGGCATGTGGGGAGCACAAATACAAAGTTATTGACCCATTTTGGAAGTTAGTTATTTATGGAGGCACATTTATCCATTGAATTTTTTTTTCATATTATTTGGAAATGGCAACCAGTGTTGTTATCATAACACTTTACCTCCTCTCACAGGTTACTTCTATCATCTTTACAAATATCACTAAAAATAGGGACTGTACTCTGGGAAGGATTTGGTCATGTTAGGGTTAACTCTGGGTTTTTAGTCCCATGACGGTGGGTAACTTGTCCTGCGAAAAACAAAACAAAAGAGGTCAACAAAAAAAAAAAAAACATCCTACTGACCAATCAAAGCACAGGAGACAGGTTAAATATCAGTTCCAGCCTTTTTCTTTCTCCTGCAACTCCGGTGTCAAACAAACTTGTGAGCAAATAAAAACTAAATAAACAAAACACAATTCTAAGCTTTAAGTACCGCAGGCAGCAGCAACTGTGTTGCTTTTAGGCTGGATTATGCGGTAAACGTCAACATATTGTAGTTTGCTCTTCATTTGTCAAATATGCCGCTCTTCTGAATTGAATACAACTTGAGAATTGTCTTAGGCTAATTAAAATGCTTGTTTTGTTATTTGGAGCACAAATACAAAGTTATTGACCCTTAAAGCCACTGTTTTCACACTGTTTATAGTTTCTAATCAGCACATTGCAGTGAACAGCGGGGAGTTGGAACACACTGCCACTGAGAATGAGGAGCATTGTAATTTCTCAGTCTGCCACAGTGATCAATTTTAAAATGCATTTTTCAGTTGAATGACTGGTAATCTTGCTGGCTTGATTGTCAAATAGGCACTACAGGGGGGGTAGAATAGATCTCAATCGATCAGAAACAAACTGATTGTTCTGTAGATATATATCGGTCTGCTTCTCAGTATGTGGGTTTGCAACATCCAGTAGATAACGAGTATCTTTTTGTCATTTTTAATGCAAAATACAGATTATATGATTTCAGTTGAGCAATAAACTGTATTTTGCATTATTCTAAACCTGGAGCAAGTCAGTGCACTCAAACTTGACCACACGGCGCAAAAAACAAAACATTTTTAACCACTGTTTTAATTCTTTCTTAACTGAACTCGGTGGTTTAGTCAACGCTCTTCTTTCTGTACAAACTACTTTTTAACTTTTAATTACTGCTGACATGCCCGTTCGATGGCCACCGAACTCTTGTCTGCTCAATTTGTCAATTCTTAACAGCGCAATCCATTTAGCTGCCATTCATTTCCTTTAACTTTAGCTTCTTATTTCCCCCCAGAACTGCCGGGAGCCTCATTTCTCTAACTCTGTAGTTGTCAAACCTTTTTTTATTCAGCTGAAAACTTCTCTTAGCACTCCTTTCTGCTTAAGCATTTCCTCCATGTTCTATTTCAGTTTGTTATCCCTCTATTTTTACACCCATCTTGCCTCCCCCTATTTTCCTAATCCCACCATTAGCTTAACAGTTGCCTGTCGTGAGTGTTGTTTTTCAACATCTCCCAGTCTTCTCTGTGACCCCTCTTTTTTCACTGAATTCTGTTTGGAGCTATACTTGAAGGCTTTGCTTGCTGGGTGTGTGATTAAAGAAAGTGCTGTTGATCTCATGGCTGAACATTGCGGCAAAACTAAACCGATTGTATCCCCATCTATCATCTAATTTCCTATCTTAAGCCACATCTGCACCAGGCCCCAGAAATAGATTTTCTTTCATAATGTGAAGCCGGCACTTTTATTTATACTTCTGAGTACAGAGGCGGGTTTGCCTTTGCATTGACACACATGCAACACACACTAAAGTTATTCCCTTTTATTATTATTATTATTATTATTATTTGTTATTCCCCCTGCTTCTGAGCAGTGCTGGTGATGCAATCACAAGTGATTCAACTGCTGAAATGTCAAAGACATTAAACTTTATCTCGCCCTCTCTTCATCTCTTCCCTTTCAGGGTTTCCTGAACGCTGGGTTTGAGAGGCTAAAGCAGTTCTTGGAATGCTGTGAGTACTTGTGTCTTTATCTGTCTCTTTATCTTTGCTGCATCTCTGATCCGAGGCTCTTCCATTCAGTAGTTACCGGTGCCTAATCTAATGAATACTGTAGGCTCACCTACTCAATGTCAAGGTCTCATGAAAGCAAGCATAATGTGTCAAATTAAAGTTCAGGCCAAGTCATGCTAGGGGCTTGGGTTTTATACGTCTATAACATTTAAGTACAACTTATGCCCACAGCATGTGTGAGTCTGACTCACGGAATGACAATCTTTGTACTCCTGAGAGCAGGTTAAGGATGCTTTAAATATGTCTTCCTGTATCTCTGATGGTGACCCGACCTCATTCTGCACTATTCACTATTCTTATCTATCTATTTTTTTTCTTTTCTTTGCTTCAAGCGATAACTGTCTGAACATTCTAAATTATTCTTACCTTTCTGTCTCTCCTTTCAAAGCGAAACATGTAAGTCTCATCCACCAATATTCTGTTGGATTGTGTGAAAGTGATCCCTTACTGTGTTCCTGCCCAACATTAGTCTTTTATAATAATTTCCCCATCTTAATATACACTTTAGACATCCTTATAGTTATATGTGCTTTAGTGTGATACATTTCTTTCATTTTTGTTCTCCCTCTATCATTCTCACTCTTTTAACCATTACTGCCTCTCAATTTCGCACCTGCTCTCTTGAAGTTGTTCCTGTTTAATCTTTCTTTTCTCTTAATCTCACGGCAAGTTATGTCCTTCCCTCGTTCTGATATTGATACTAGAGTCTGCCAATGTTCTCCTTAAAGTGTAGATGAAGCATTACCCGCTATGACAGTGTCTGAACAATCAGCAAAGTTCTACTACGCAATCTTTTAGTTCCTGAACCATGGGACATTTTCTGTCACCTAGAACTGTGGTACGGCAACTCCGTTTAGCCTGTAGTGTGTAGCCTATGGTTGAAATGCATTTAGAGTTCCTGAGTTTATAAAATAATTTCCTTGGGAAAGTTTATGCAATGAGACACCCAACAAGTGACACCCTTTTGAGTGGTAGCTAGCCGCCCAGTTGAATGGCAGCTATGTTATTGTTACACCACTCAGACCGCAAGGGTATTATAGGTGTAGAAAACGTTAATTTATTAACTTCCACAAGGCACATGTGCAAGATGTCAGCATCTCAAACGATCTCAAAGCACAACACACCGACACACTTCTTCTGTTCATCTCCAGCATAAAACAATGATGAACCATCAGGTGATCTGCCCCCTTGTGGTATAAACATGCATGTGCAGGTAGACAACCTCAACCTTATGGGTGCTACATTCGCTCACTGTTGGATTTCACCACCACTGCTCCTTTCTTCTTTCCAATGGAAGTTTGTCCTGACAACACCCAGTGAGTGAAAGATAAATGTCAGACACAACTCTAAAAACTGCCATAGTAGCAGATGTCTGCAACAAATATCACTTCCAATATTTACTCTGCTGATGGAAATGGAGACAGGAGTCCTGTTGGTATTTTGGCAGATATAGGAACTGCTGCTCACTGCCGGGCTGGGGAGAAAATCAGCTCTGCACAGAATGATAAGGGCAGCTATGTAAACTGGCTTTTTTGGGGGCAGTCTTTTGGGTCCATGAAGATGTCTGGCTCTCCCTTCTAGATGTCTATCCTCCACCTGAGGCCACCTATCCATTTTCTGGCAGTCACAAACATTTTTTTCAAGGTTATTTAGAATTTGTCATAAATTATTCATATTTTTTTTTCTGTCTTCATTCTCTTTAATGATCTCAGTCCATAGATGTTATTAACATGTTTCATTGGTTCAGATGTGTGACCTCAATGACTTTGATGACTTTACACAACACCTGCTCACCAGCTGTTTTACACTTGCACACAAGGAGACATTGACATGGACAGAAGGTCAATAAAATGCAATGTTGTTTTGCTCTACATACCCCCTTAAATCTGAAAGAAGCAAGACAAAGTGATCTTTGAGCCAGCTAACCTTTTTCATCAATCTGGTGTCACTTTGAATGAGCAGTGGCTGATAGAAATGAATGTGTGTATAAAGGGAAAGGAAACTATGACCCTGGCTGTTCACAGTTATTGGAGGAAAGTCAGAGACCGTAATGGTTTCTTCAATGAGGCCGACGAGGGAGTAAACCACAGGGGACATTTTTTTGGCTCTAGCATCATGATTGGTTTTATGGAGCGAAACTGTACAACAAGTGAGTCATTCATGGTCATCTGATTTGTACATCATTTTAGTAGGATAGTAGTATTTTAAAGTGTCAACAATATAATAATCAGACCCTGCAATAGAATAAATCAAGTTTCACTTTAGTTTTTCAAGTAACTCAACTCTAACTCACTCACTCAGCATCATCAAGGTTATCTTTTAGGAATATGAGCATGTCCACATATCCAGGTAGAAGCTGGGATGTTTGGGCGTTTACAATATCCCCTGCTGTGGAAAATACTCTATTGCTTGGTACTGATGTTGCTGGGACAGAGAGATATGCTTTGGGTATGGGTAACATCAGTGGGTAAAACTGTGCATTGTCTCTCCACCACTTCAAAAACAATACAGTTTTTGCCAAGAAGGTGAGGGTTATTGACAGGGCGAGATATAAATATACTGTTGGTACTTGTCAATGTCTCTAGGTATGTACATGTAGCCCTGTAAATATGATGTCCTTTATTGTTATCTGTTGTTTTATGTTCATGTTGTAACCTACTTACTGCCATGTTGGACAGGTCTCCCTTGAAAAAGATATTGATGATCTCAATGGGACCATCTGGTTGAATAAAGGTTTAAAAAAATAATGAAAACAAAATAAATAAATCGTGGTATATTTTGTCAGTCTCACGACAGTATTGAGACATTTATTTACCGCGATATTTGATATATCGTTGCATACCTAATTTAGATTGAACAATAGTTGCCACATATTAAAGATTATTATATAATTTTAGGTGTACTGCTGTGCATCAACCCTGAGTTATCTTTTTGTGTTGCAGATCGACAGGTTGGTCCAGACAGCACATGCAGAGAAAAGCTGGAGAAGATGATCATACTGTACACTAAAACTGTGAGTTGACTTGTATATCAATAAATGACACATTTCTGTTTTGTCAATTATGAATTAGTTGTATGTTTGATTCAAAGATGTTGAAGACTTGGAGTTTCAGGCTCTGCACTTTCCCTCATCACCTCATACCTCAAAGACCGCACCTACAGGGTTACTTGGAGAGGGTCGGAGTCCGACCCTTGTCAATTAACTACAGGGGTCCCTCAGGGCTCTGTTCTTGGTCCCCTCCTCTTCTCCTTGTACACAAACTCGCTCGGATCAGTCATTAGCCCACATGGTTTTTCATACCACTGCTACGCTGACGACACCCGATTAATTCTGTCCTTTCCCCGCTCAGAGACCCAGGTCGTCGCACGCATCTCTGCTTGTCTAGCTGACATCTCTCAGTGGATGTCTGCTCACCACCTCAAGCTCAACCTTGACAAGACTGAACCAGGGTTTCCGCTAGGATTTTTTCTCACCGGTCAAATGTCCGGGCAGAATTTATTTTACCGGACTAATTTGAAACTTACCGGTCATATTTCAATAATAATAAGAGTTGTGTAGCAGAGTTGCCGTTAGCAGGTTATTACCGGACTATGAGCAGATATGCTTCAGTTTAAAACTCAGTTCACGGGGCTCATTTTTATATTGCTTCAGTTTATAATCGTAACAGATCGAAAAATTCAGATTCATTTTTCAATAAATGATTCCACAAACAACAAACAACATAATTATTACATTCAAACAAACTACTTGTAGTAGATAACGTACATTATTCAAAAGTTTACATTACATTTGAATAATAACACGGGAGAAACGGAGCCTCTCTTTTCCCCTCTCCCTCCCTCTCTCTCCTGACAGCACGTCAGTTTCTCAAGCAGCTCGCTAAACAGAGGGCGGGGCTTCAGGTGATTATGCAGAGCTGCGTGTCTCGGTCAGACTCAGCAGCTGATCTGATCTCTCTCTCTCTCGTCCGGTTATACTTCACTCGCGTTTATGTCCATATCGCTCAGACCCAGCTCTCCTGATCGGCCTTTATAGAGAGCACCGATCAAACTATTAAGAGTGAATATCGGCCGATAATGACCCGCGGCCGATCGATCGGAGCCTCCCTAATTATTACCAGACATGTTGACCGGCAGGTTTTGAATTTACCGGTTTTTAATAAATGTTACCAGCTAAAAACCGGTAATTACCGGCTAACGGAAACCCTGGACTGAACTGCTTTTCCTTCCGGGAAAAGATTGTCCCACTCTTGACCTGACAATCAACATCGGCACCTCTGTTGTTTCTCCGACTCAGAATGCAAGGTATCTGGGTGTGACCCTAGATAACAACCTGTTCTTCACTGCAAACATAGCTGCTACAACCCGCTGCTGCAGATACACGCTTTACAACATCAGGAGGATGCGTCCCCGGCTGACCCAGAAAGCGACGCAGGTTCTAGTCAAGACTCTTGTCATCTCACGCCTAGACTACTGCAACTCCCTCCTGGCTGGTCTACCTGCATGTGCCATCCGACCTCTGCAGCTCATCCAGAATGCAGCGGCTCGTCTGGTCTTCAACCTTCCTAAATTCTCCCACACCACGCCGCTCCTCCGCTCCCTTCACTGGCTTCTGGTAACTGCTAGAATCCACTTCAAGACAATGGTACTTGCGTATCATGCTGCGAATGGATCTGGCCCTTCCTACATCCAGGACATGGTTAAACCGTACACCCCAGCACGTGCACGTGGGTTTGCTATCCTGGCTCCAAAATGGTGGAATGAGCTGAGAGCAGAAAGCTTGCACACCTTCCGGCGCAGACTGAAAACGCATCTCTTTCGACTCCACTTCGAGCGATAGAATTACTAACAAAGCACTTATATACTAATAAAGGACTGGTTTATCTAAAGCCAGTTGAGTAGCACTTGAAATGTTTTTGCTCTATGAAACCTGATGTACTTATATGATTCTGTTTTCTTCAAGTTTGTATTTATTATTTATTATTTAAGTATTGTTATTGGGCCATCAATCTTAAAAGATACAAACTGTTGACATAAGATCACCCGATTTCACATTCTTTTTTACAACAAACATGGCATAGTAACCATCCCCCCACCCCCCTACAAAACAAAACCGAAAAGCGTCACAATACGATATAAAAGAGGAGCAAAAATAAGTAAATAAAAAATACAAGAGGATATCATAAAAGCACAGAAATACAAAGAAACACTGTGTTGCACAATGCACATTGGGCTGCATGACCATTCACACGCCAAAGGAGACAATCACTTATCATTGCATTATAACCGTCCAGTCTCAAAATAGTAGCTACGGCGTACATTAATGAGTAATAGAATTATCTAATCCCCTAAAGAAGGAATAGAATTAACAAAAGAGAGAATAGGATCCCAGGTTTTGCTAAATTTATCAGAGCATCCCCTTATACTATACTTAATCTTCTCTAAGTATAAGAAAGACATTAAGTCCTTCAACCACGACTGAGAAGATGGAGGTTTCTGGTCCTTCCACTGCAGTAAAATACGTCTGCGGGCTACAAGTGAAGCAAAAGCAATAACATTGCTCTCCTCGTTAGTGAAACTAGAGTATTCCTCAGGGACACCAAAAATAGAAATTGAAGGGCTAGGAACCACCGGCTTATTGAAGGCCTTCGAGAGTGTATCATAAAAAGAGGACCAGAATGAACCCAGCTTTGGACAGGAGAAAAACATGTGCGTGTGGTTGGCCGGAGAGAGAAAGCATCTATCACACATCTCACTTGTGTCAAACAGTTTGCTAAGTCTAACTTTGGTCAGGTGTGATCTGTGTAGGACCTTAAACTGTATCCGTGTCAGTCTGGTGCAAGATGAAGTAGAGTTGACTCTGTCTAGGGCCCCCTGCCACCATTCATCTGAAAAGGTAACCCCAAGCTCCTTCTCCCAGATGTTCCTAGTCGCTAAAGGAGATGATAATGCTGATAAGATTAACTTCCCCACAGCTGAAATGACTCCATGTACTACAGGGGTCAATAGAATTGTATCAACGAGAGAATTAGGTGGTTGATGAGGAAAATTGGGGAAGTTACAACAAGCAAAGTCTCGGATTTGAAAATATCTAAATAACTGAGAGTTTGGAAGGTCAAATTTAGTCTTGAGAATATCAAAGGAGACAAAAATGTTATCAACAAAATGTTGTTTGAAATAAACCAACCCGTTCTCCTTCCACAAAGAGAAAACTGGGTCAAGAGATGAAGGAAGAATAATATGATTATTACAAATCGGCATTAGCAGGGAAAGGGAAACGATTTTAAAGTGGCGTCTAAATTGCCTCCAAATCTTTACAGTAGATTGTACAATTGGGTTGGATACGTATTTAGCAGGATATGATTTTAGGTGGGCAAAAATTAACGACGATAAAGAGATGGAGCCACAAGACCGTGCTTCCATATGGCACCAGTCTGTAATGGGGGAGTTGTGCCAATTGTGAATCTTTTGAATATTGGCCGCCCAATAGTATGCCAGAAGGTTAGGTAGAGCAAGGCCACCATCTTCTTTAGCCCTTTGTAGGACAGAATATTTTACCCTTGGGGTCTTTCCTGCCCAAATAAAAGATGAAATAGTCTTGTCTAAATCTGGGAAGCACATTCATTTTGATTGAATTGATTCTACCTACAATCGACAGAGGGAGAGAGTTCCAGCGCTGTAGGTCAGATTTAACCTCCTTCACCAACTTCAAAACGTTATGCTTATGAAGTGAGGGGAGACTATGCGAAATATTAATGCCCAGGTACCGGAAACCAGAGGAGGCCAAATGAAAAGGCAGACTCTGGGCCGGAATCTGTTTTGCCGCAAGATTAAGAGGGAAGCATTCGCTCTTACTGATGTTCAACTTGTATCCCGAAAAAGAACAAAACGTTTGTAAAACGTCAAGAATCCCATTAATACTGGCCGTAGGGTTCGAGACATAGAGCAGCAAATCATCCGGTTCTGTCTGTCAATTTGTAGAATTGCTTCCATCAGCTCAAGTTGTCTCTGTATATTTAGGATAAAGAGCCTAATTTTCTCAGAAATAAATTCGCAGAATTTATTAGAAGATAATAACCCTGTATTCAATCTCCAATTTGAGCGCTGTCCACTTTTAGGAAGCAATTCCAAGTCTAATAAAAGGGGGGCATGGTCTGATATGACTATTGCTGAATATTCACATAATTTCACTGAATGAAGGAGTATTTTGTCTAAAAATAATTAATGCGAGAGTATGTTTGATGAACATGGGAATAGAATGAAAACTCTTTTGCTGTTGGGTGGCTGAATCGCCACGTATCCACACAACCGATTTGGTCCACAAGTGTCATAAGAGCTCAAGCCGTACTAGACGGGGTTAGGTTTTTTGGCTTGGATAAATCAAGGGCAGGATTAACAACCAAGTTAAGATCTCCCCCCAAAATAAGGTGGCGTGAATCCAGGCATGGGATTAATGAGAATAAGGACGTCATAAAATTAGGACAACTCCAATTAGGGGCATGGACGCAAACCATAATAACAGGAGTTTGGAGCAATACACCCACGACTATAATGTAACGCCCATTTGTATCAGAAATACACTTTTCTAAAGAGAACTACAGTCGTTTGTGTAGTAACATTGCTGTACCTCTGGAACGGCTATTGAAGCTGGAGTGGAACACTTGTCCGACCCAGGGTTTCCGCAGTCTGGTGTGGTCACAGACACGCAGGTGGGTCTCCTGCAGAAAAGCAATGTCCGTCGTCATATCCTTAAGATGTGAGAATACTGTGGCTCTTTTAGTAGGCCCGCCAAGTCCTCTGACATTCCAGCTTGTAAACCTGATTGATCCTTGTGTAGCTCTCTGTCTCATATCAGCCATAGAGCATGAGCCACAATATCAGCCTTTGGAATAATAATATGAAATTATGAATTAGCCAGTAGGCTACAACACAGAGCAAGGTAACAACTTCAAATGTGTTATAAAGATGGGCACCAAAGAAAAAAGTTCCTCCCGTATTGAGAAGAAAGAGAAAGAAAAAAACACACAAAACACAACCCAACGAGATCAGATGTCTGAATCTCTAACAAATCCCTACAACCTTGTCCTAAACTCATCCTGTAACATAGATGAGCACGCAGGAAATGTTCTGCACACCTCCGGTTAACTACGGTGTAGTTGGCTTCCCTTCAAAATGTATAATTATCACATATACAACCCCAGCTGAATTGCAGTCATTCCCCAGTCCACACCCCCATAAACGAGACAGCAGTGACCTCTATTGGCCTAGCAGGGAGCTGCAAGCATTGTCTAATTTAACGTTCATGTCCGTGTAGCTTCAGCTCGGTTATAGAAATAAAAATAACTTAAGTGAAAAACAAGATTCAGAGGGGGTATGTGGACAGAATCCTCCTGATCATTCACTTACTGCTATGAACCTGATAGAAACGCTCTGCCTCTTCCGCGGAGTCAAAAATGCGAGTCTGTCCGTTAATAGTAACACGTGGGCTGGGTAGAGTAAGCCGAAGCGTATTCCCTCCTTGTAGAGCTGCGACTTTACTTTGTTAAAGGCGGCCCTCTTCTTGGCGAGTGTGGCGCTGAAATCTTCAAAGGGATGACCTTGGTACGAGACATCCCGGGATTTCCTAGCCCACAGCAGCACACGTTCCTTCTGGGCATATTTATGGAAGCGGACAATGAGGGGCCGGGAACCTTGCGGCGGTTTCGGAGCCAGACTGCGATGTGCACGGTCTAGCTCCAAGGTATCAAGCTGAGGGTCTCCGACCATCTTCTTGAACAGTGAAGAGACGAGCATCATCCCCCTCCATTCCTTCTGGAATGCCAATCACACGGAGATTCTGTCGTTTGGATCGTGAAACCAGGTCTTCCACCGCCAGCTGCAATCTGTCATTCACCTGATTAGTGGTTTCCAACTTGGATTTCAATACGGCCACCTCTCGCTCCAGAGTAGTGATTCCATCTGAATGAGTGCTGAGAGCCGTTTCCATTCCGGTGATGGTGGCAGTATGTGTAGCCACGGTGTCGGTGATCTTTTGAGGAGAGGCTTGGATTGGGGCCAGGGCGGTGTTCATGGAAGCGGTAAGTTCACCGGTTACGTCTTTACGCAGTTTCTCAAGCTCTCCGAATAGCATAACGATTGTTAGCGGCTGCACGCTAGCTTCCGAAGCACTGGTAGCCATCTTGTTAGCCTCTTTATCTTGCGAGCTGAAGAGTTTAGTTTGTTGCTGACTTTTGCCACGAGTGCCTTGAGTTTTACTCATTTCAACAACGAAAAAGTTACTGAAGCACTCCTAATGACTAATCAAGTAAGAAAAGTAACAGACGTCTGGGTGTATATGTGTAAAAGCGAAAAAGGATTAGGGAGCAAACGCCAATGCGACCGATCACTCCAACGCCATAACCGGAAACTCTTCAAGTTTGTATTTTGTTGGTCGAATGCACCTATTGTAAGTCGCTTTGGATAAAAGCGTCAGCTAAATGCAATGTAATGTAAAAGACTAATTATATCGTCTAACAAATGTTTGTCCTTCTTCTGGTTTTTTCTCTTTCCCCCTCTTGTAGTTGTTAGATTTCCTGGAGTACCATCCATGTGCGTTCATACCCCTAATCCAGCGTTCCCTGGAATTTGCCGTCAGCTACCTGTTCACACCTGCAGGAGAGGGAGTGACCTTTGAACGCTTCATTGTTCAGTGCATGAACCTCATCAAGATGATTGTAAAGAATGAAGCCTACAAACCTTCAAAGAACATCGAGGGTAGGATATGACGGCGATGTGAAAGAGGGGCAATAAGGGTTTAGAATAAAAAGGATCAAAACAACAACCCAAGAGAGTAAAGACACGGTACACGAGTGATAATACTTGCAGATATCAATGAGGAGAAAGAAAACATTTAAGCGAGACAAATCAAATTTGAATTTCAAGTCTATAATTCTAAGGCCAACAGAAAACGCCACAAGCTCTTCAAAGCTGATCACTGACTGAAAGAACACAACACTGAGCGCCACAGTACATCACCAAGGCTCATGTTTATTTCAAGCTAACAGAAACCTCCAGTGCTTCATTAGCTGTGGAGCACAGCACTCCGTCTTTGTTCTGCCAGCTAGTATCGTCTTTGGGAGACTTATTGAAGATCTTTCTTTGATGCAATCTTTTTCAGAGTGAGCCATATTGTGGTCCTCGTGTACATGGTTGGGTTTCAGTCAAATGTTTAAGTGTGCCTTGGCGGCAGAGCTAAATTCGACGTGAGATTTGTTTTCCATTTCCAAACAGGGAAACAAAGTATATCGAGTATCCGGGTTACATAGCTAAAGGATAAGTTGAGCCTTGACTGACCTATTATAAATATTCTTTAATATTTAAAATGTTTACTGAAAAGGCAAGATGATTAGCAGAGAATAGAAATGTTGTCGTAACAACAAAATAAACCAATATAGTATGTTTAATGTTAGAAAACAGACAAGAAATGACCTACAGAAGAATACCAACATTGCTTTTATTAATGTTTAGTTCCCCATTTAAAACGAGAAGAAGAAAAAGCCTTTTGAGCATGCAGCCTATTTTTATATTTAAAAAATGTAATGTATACCATATCATTTTGAAATGTGAATTCCAAAAATTGGAAACAAATTCAACCTCTGAAGACTAGATAAGTACCAATAAAAGCTATTAGTGCTATTATTAGAGGACTTTTGGTATAATAGATAAACAGATGATCAAATAAAATTTTATTTCTATAGCACATTTAAAAACGATTTTCGGTCAAGCCAAAGTGCTGCACATGCAGATAATAAATAACACATTACTACCGATGATAACATTTCCATCTCTCCTTCAATCTCTATTTGTTCTCTTTTCTTTCTTCCTTCTCCCACCCTCAGACAGTAAACCAGAGAGTCTGGAGGCTCACAAGATCAAGACGGCATTCTTCACACACCCCACACTGACAGAGATTGGACGAAGACTAGTCTCACACTACTTCCTCCTCACAGAGGAAGAGTTGGCAATGTGGGAAGAGGACCCCGAGAGCTTTGGTAATAGCACATCCCCAGATACACAGGCCTAATCCAAAAATACAGACTTGTCTGGACCTGCAGGCTGCCGGTGTAACAGGTTTAGTCCAGAATAGGGAGGAAGCCAACTCTACATTTCTATGTGATAAGCTGCACAGTCAAACTTTAACCAACATCAACAGTGGTCAAGCTCTGCTAGTTAAAGCAATAAAGCAATTGGATTCAGTTCTGTAATGAATCAGAACCATAGATCAGAACGTTTTTAAGAACACATTTGGACAATTGCATAGAAAATAATCACTGTTTGTAATTCAGACCAGCATTTTCTAAAAGACAACCATTTGCCATCTCAGAATATAGTTCAGTCATGTACTGTTATTAGCTTGACAGTCCTCCATAGACAGCCACTCTTCTGCTAATGCTCTGCATGGGACCACTGCTCTGAGACTGATTTTCTTTTCTAGCTGTTGAAGAAACCGGTGGAGACTCTTGGAAATACAGTCTACGAGTAAGTATAGGCATACACATCCACACATACTCCACCCTTGAATTTCTTTTTTGTTAAAATAACCATAACAGAAGATTATTCCAATTTTATTATTATTATTCTTTTTTTTGTACAAATGCCCTTTAGTGTGTGTGATATATTTTCAACATTTAAAGTGTTTTATGCGGTGGTACTGGGCAGGCTGTATACATCGCAGCATCATAAAACAGTTAGTGGCCCCCCAGGCTTTTGCTCATATCTCAGGCAGTGGTTTGTCTTCAGCTGTTTTTCTGAGTCATGACTTAATCCTCTATTCTGTCTCTTTTCTTTCTGTATACCCCTCATTTCTCTCTCCCTTAGAAATCCCTCTGCTCTGCTGTTTAAAATAAATAATAATGTAGAGCGTTGCCGTTTATTAATTTGACCTAAAAAGAGTAAAAGTTCTTAATTTATAACCAGCTGCCACACACATTTTGGCATGCAGGAATTGCAACGATACATGTACAATTCTGCAGATACACCTTAAGAAGGATACATTTAAATGTTGCAGGAGTTTAATCTATATTTTATTTAATACACTCATAAAACAGGAACCTTTTCCACACAGTGCACACCCTCCTTTGACCCTCTTATTAACACATTGTTGTACTCAGTATGGTTCATGGATCAAATGTCACCATCCATCTAATCCTCCCATGGTCACCAATTCTAATGGCTGATTACAGGTGACCTTCCCCTATCAATATTCCCACCTGTCTATATTTATTTCCTAAAGAACAAGTGCTTGTGTTTGTCTTAATCCTGTGAAGCTGTGTTGAAGTGTCACCTGACCTCTGGCTACCAAAGGGGGGAAGGTCAAACCTCCAGTACATGCTTTGAGATGTCACACACATGTGCACAATCACAAACACACGTCTCCCCTGACAAGTTCTCATTGATTTGTATTATCTCTGGAACCTCAAGGCATTGATTGCCATTGTGTGTCTGTGTTTGTGCATGAGCCTCTTTTTTATGAAGCTTTTCTTTGTGTATATATCGAAGGGTATTCACTGACTTTAATTTTTAATGTGATAATCATCCTCATGAATCACTGCGTGTCCAACCTAATCAAAGCGGGCTGCTAAGAATGGGCAGAGCTGGGAGAAAAACAAAATGACCTCCGCAATCAATTATGTCTACTAATCCACCTTTTTGTCCTCTCTGCTCTCTATCTCTATCTAGCCATGTGCAGAAGTGTTGTTCCTGGATATCTTCCACGCCTACAACCAGACACTAATACCCGTGCTACTGGAAATGGTTCAGAATCTCCAGGGTCAGTTATTACAGTTATATTACTTTGAACAACCTTTTAATGCAGGAACAATTGCTTTATGAGCCTTCACAAAATGCAGCATTCAATGTTATGGTCCTGTTCTGGAGGCTGTGTGGTACTGTTGGATTTTTATTTATTTATTTCTAATACTTGTGCACTCTATTAATACTGTAAAGATATTTTCTCATGTTACTGTTGAATTAGGTTGCTTGTTTTATAATGAATTGGGAACACATAAGGCAAATGAATTACCTTTGAGTTTGAAAAATGCTGTAAACATAAAATTGCCTTGCCTTGCATGTAATATACTGTATCAGTTTCCCTGTTACACAAACTCTGCTTCAGTTGTGAGATCCCATTTTACATCATGAAATAGAGCCTTGTTTCAGAGTAATTTATTATATTGGAACACAGCAAAGCATCAAAGTTTGTTGCTTTTAGCAGTTACAGAAGGTGTCACATGCAATATATGGGCCTGACCTTCAAGTTCCCTGGTGACAACCTCCAAAGTTACAACCACTCACAGATCTAGACTGGTGTAATTCTATGGTTGAAGGGAGGAAGCTATTGATTTTGAGAACTAAGTACACAATAAGGACTAACAGAGAGGTCAAGAACAGACCAGTAAAATGATTGAGAAAAGACCGATATAATGGAGACAAGGCTGCTTCAAGTTGCAACTGTCTTATGGGCTCACTGGGTCCAATACATCCTACAGATTGTCTTTTATTATTGAACAAAGCCTTCAACTGTATGCATGTTACTCCAGCCAATAAAATAATCCTTAGTTTCTATCTGTCTTTGCAGGCCCAACCAATGTGGAAGACTCTGTTCAGCTGTTAATGAAGGATGCAGGTAAGTCAAAGGCTTCACATACATCTACATGTTTAATGACTGCAGTTTTCCCTTTATGCCAGGTGAATTAAACAATCGATTTGGACTCATAAGAAGAGTCAGATTTAGCAACACTTTTTTCTTTAACACCAAACTGTGGCTGTGAGGTAATCATTCCTCTTTTAATTGGAAGGTTTTGCGTTCGATCCAAACCCCTGCAGTCCATATGTCGATGTGTCCCTTGGCCCAATACTTAACATAATGTTGCTCCTGTCCGCAAATCCCAAACATTGCAGACAGCTGGACAAGAGAGAGCAAGGAACATTGAAATATGGATAAACAGATGACTCCCAATACTTTTAGACCAAGATGACAAGTCTAAATAAATAAATCTAAATGATTGAACTTGTATATTCTCTATTTTGGTTGCATTTGTATACTGTCATCCCTTTGGCTTTACTGCTCTTTCCCTAACTTAATCTCTCATGTCCCCGGGGTCGTGTTTCCTTACACCCTGTCTACCTCCTCTCTAACTCGTCTTAGTATTTATAACTCTGTGGCAGGTCAGGGCTGCTTCTCCGTTAGTATTATGACACACACTCACAATTAAATCACAGGGAGTTGAGATTGCATACTATTAGGTCCTCTATTGAAGCGGGATGCCCACAGAGATCTCGGCAGTTTCCTGACAGTGTTGATCTAACGGCAGACATCGCTGGATGATGGAGTCGTGCGGTGGTAGCAGCAGTGACATATAACTGCTTAGAGAGGAGGACCCAGGATCTGAGCCTCCAACCCATAATATAACGGATCCTTTTAATGAGCCAAATACTGGATGAGGCACATTAGTTTGTCTGATATGAAGATATTTGTCATTTGTAATGGATGGTGCTTTGTGACATACCTATTTGCTAAAATAACAAGACCTCCTGCGTCAACTGCCTTTATAGCTGACAAATGCTGCTTACTGGCTCCCGGTATAATCTCACCTAGTGGCAGCCATGAAGAATACTTCTGAATGTAGCCTATATGATGATGATTTTCTAAACTCCTATTGTGGTTGTTTTGTCTGCAGTATATAATGCAGTAGGACTGGCAGCTTACGAGCTGTTTGACAACGTGGACTTCGACCAGTGGTTCAAGAATCAGCTTCTCGGAGAACTTCAAGTCAGCCATCACAGGTATGTCCATATAGGTTTTCTTGATATTTGATATTTAATTGTGTCATTAGGGACAAGAATATGTCCTACTATAGGAAGAAAGAAACCCCAGGGTAGGAGCGAAAATCACGATATTTTCTGATATCAAAGCAAACCTTCCAGAATACAATTTTAGTTGGATTCAATTGAAGATCTGCGATCAATATTAGACAATATCAGACAATATCATATGGTAATTTCACACAGTCAGTAACAATGATATTCACTCACAAAACAGACAAAAAAAATATATAATTTTTTTTTTAACTAAGAATGAAAGAATAGAAGGAGCTGCTGTTGAAGGTCTGGTGGCAGGTCAAAGCTGAGGATGTCTTGCCACTCAAACGATCAAAGCTGGTCACCTTAAAAGCCTGCCCACATTAAGTGAGCTTGGGCTGTTATTGCTAACTTTGACGCTAACACCCTTTAACTGTAATAAGCAGGGGGCAAGCAGAACATGGATGGGTCTGGAGGAGTTGTAGCATTAAATCGCCACCATACACTCTCAGCCTCTCTATAGACCACACAACAGGCACATTCAAGCTGCTAGCACTGCTCACTAACAGCGTTATGTATCTGTTATTATTTCCCATCCATATCATGGATCATTCATTCATCATGAAATTGATATGCGATCCTGATTGATGGATCGTTATACCCTGTGTTCAAAAAGGGTGAAACACAATTGCATTGTACTATATGGGTGTTCTATAATTTCCTGTGGCCTCTTTGTATTCAGTATTCATTTTAAAATAAAGACTTTTGGAGTTCATTACATTTTGCCTTACTAATATTACATATGGTCTAATATTAGTGAAACTTAAGCTAGCTAGCAGTCCTTTTTTAAGCTGATTGTTTAACAGAACATGAGCTCACTCTCAGACATAAGTGGTGTGTCGGATTGCATATACTTTTCAGGGTAATTCAAGCTAATAGACTATTAACCTCGGCTCAGCTATTGATAACTGTCGAAAGCAGTCAATAAATGCCAAAAGGATAATAATTAGCCAACTGAGGAACTAGAGTCAATATCTGTATTGGTCACATCAACAACTGCTGCTTGTATTCACACATCACTTAAGCAGCTATCAAACATGCGTAACATCAGCATTAGCACCATAACAGGCTGGGTAAACTTGAAAATCAGCAATACAAACTCCACAAATCACATCATGGATACAAAGACTTTTAGATGCGGCAACAATGAATAGTGAGCTAATTTTAGAAGACAGGTGAATAGAGGGAGATATGAAGAACAAAGAGATATGAAGAACAAAGAAGTGCCCTGCTCACACAGACCCCAGGCCGATGGAAACCTAGAGCCTGCAGCACTCTAAAGGTCGGCTCAGGTTGTTGCTGACGTCAGCGTGTTTCTGTGTGACACAGTGCAGGTGCTAATAATCCCCTAAGTTTGTATCTCCTGGGACCTTATTGCTTTGGTCTTTTTCGCACTTAGTTCACCTCCTCTTTCATGATTTTCTTTTTGATATTTAAAGTTTTTCTTTTACCTCAACTTTTTGTATGTTTCCGGAATGACTGCTCGTGGTGACGCAGTGATTAGGGATGTTAGCCTTCAGCCTATGACAGGCATCAATGAAAACGTCCTGAATAATTAAACCAAATGAACATACGGCACCTAACGCCACCCCTGTCGCCTTTTTCTGTTTCTTGTGCACTCAAACATACCAATGCATACAATAATAATGAGGATCAGATAAAACACCCTTTTGGCTCAGATTCAAGATCCTTTTTCTTGACATTTTCTCTTCAGCTGCTCAAGGAAGACAAAGTTATGAACCCCATTGTTTTTTTATCCTTTTGAATAAATTCCTCTGCTTGTTAATGTAAGGGAAAACATTGTTTGTTCCATAGTAACATTTTTTTTATCCTGCACTGTAGATGAATGCTTTCTGAAGCAACTCGCTTTAGTGACATGTTATTAATGCATGCTTCAGCTGCAAATACAAAGCACTTTGATACTTTCCATAACGCTGCACTAATATTTGTTACTGATAAATAATATTTTCAACATTGTGAGCTGTGTGCTGAGGTTCTGTGGCCCTGTGTCTTTGTAAGGTTTGATATGCCCTTTTATCTATCTATAATGCTCTTGCATTGCTTCGTTGTTGCTTTTCATTGTTGGCCCTTATAGAACATACTCAAATAATTGCACATTTTATTTTTATTTGAATAATCGTAATAAGATTATATTATATTACAGAACTTAATTAACTAATTATGTTTTGTTTCTTTTTTGTTTCTTGGTGCTTAGGATTTGTTGTTGTGTTATAATGTAAACAAGGTCTTTACCTCAATGTATTTCTGAGTCAAAATTAATGTTTTTAAATGAACTTGCAAAGCAGTACAGACATGGAAGCACAATCCTGATGTCTTCACAATATAGAGCTTCTCTCAAAACTGGAACATTTAGTTTTATATTTTAATAAAATACACTGAACTGATAGCAATATACAGGATGTCACCAAATACAACATTCTAGCTCCAGGCATAAATTATACATTTGGGTGGAGATTAAAGGCCGGTGTGGCTACATCAACAGGTAATGTTATTTCTCCAACAAAAAGACAGAACACAGTGGGTTACTTGACTGCTCAAACAGGGGATCCCTGCTGGCTCATTTAGCTCCTTCTCATATTAACTCACCGTATGTTTATTTTTTTACTTTACTTACCATTTAAACCCAGGTTTAAATGTTCCTTTAATAATGCATACCACTGCCTGCCTGCCTGCCTGCCTTTCCATTTCTTTATGTATTTGTTTGTATGCTTGTACGAAATGTGTCTTGGAGTACTCAGAAAAGCGCTATATAAATGAAATGTTTAATTTGTATTAATAATACTGTTGAATTTTATGGGAGATATTGTCCATGGGTTACTTTATTCAATTAGGTACATCATTTTTATCTTAAACAATGTGGTCCTAGCTGTGTGTTTGTAGAGTAGTTGAACGTGGCTCCGACAATCATAATCAAGGACCAAAACTATCCATTAAATGATTTCGTTTTTGGTGTCCTCAGTGAAATTCCTAACAAAAATTCAAACTGAATTCACGGACATTCTGCAACACAGGCTTGCATTAAAACTGTTGGAGTATTCCATTTATGCTCAAGACAAAACAAAAACACCAGGGCATTCCTGTAGTGCAATTTATGAAAAAACAATAATATAAAGACTGGAGATTTGTCTGGGCGGATACAATGGCTGATATAAGATATTCCTACCATTAAGCTGCCGAATATTGTCTTTTTAAAACAACAGAGAGGTCCTTGGATGATAACATATTGCCTAGGTTTTTAGTTAGTGAAGCCAAGGTTAGTTATGAGTACATACACTTTTCACTCCTATTGATTGCCATGTGCTGGGGTGCTGAATCAGACCTAGTTTCTGTCAGACTCAGATTTTCCCACAGTAATTTGAAGAGGCTTATGCAAGCAAGTCAATTAAACATATTTATTATTCTGCATTACTGATGATGTCTCTCAATTAGTGTCATTTTGTTGTTATGTAGCAATCACAATTACCTTTTTTTCCTGCAGGCACGAGTATATATATGTGTGAGAGTGTGTTGGCATACATATGTTTGCATAACTGGTTGCATGCTCCTTTGCCTAAGCCTGCTTGTCTTCACGCTGTCAGTGTCATCCCGGTTAACATGCTGTCACAATTCGATATGTCATTGTCAGTCTCCAGCGGAGTGCAATAGTCACAAGGAAATACTTCCTCAGGCATATGAGAAGAAAACAAACCCTGCTGGACAAATATATGACGCCATCAAATAGAACTCACACATGCTCGATCAATGTTCAGAAAGGGAACACAATAACACAAAGAAGAAACTGTAGGAGACCATCAATATGGCTTTTAGTGTTAATGTTATTGATCTTTCAAAACTCAAGCCACAAAACTATATGTAAGTGACCTCCCATCCAGCCCACCACCTTTTCCCTTTCAAATAATTTGTATTTAACCCATGTTCCCCCTAGCTGCAATCCAAATACATACAAAACTGTAGGCATTGCAATTGTATTCAATATGCTGGAGAAATGAACTTTGTATGCGATATATTCACTAGGCAACCAGAACGTTACAAATCCCTATTTCATACTGGTGGCCCATGATTGAAAGAGCTGTCAGACTTTGTGGCAGGGGCCCAACGCGGACCTACAGTCTCTCGGAATCAAAGCTGACCATGCGGACATTAGCTTTTTGCACGACTGCTTAAGATTTATAGGTTGATGTTCCTCTGTACCACTGCTGCTTTCAAGTTCATTCCAAGGGTGTTCCGGTGGATTGACATAGGGGATTTGTGGAGATATTAAGAGCCATATTTTAGACCAGTGAATACTTGAAATGGCCTGTGCCAGCTGACTTATCTCACCTTTGTACAAATCTTTTGTGCCCACATTAAGAGAAATGCCAGTGGTGTGCAGTCTTCATAATATCCTTCCTTCCATCACAACGATTATTACAATACTCCTCTTTTCTGCTGGCTGGAGGGGTGTGTATGTGTTTGATTTACAGCTGTTGGAAGCTGCTGAAGTGCTGATGTTACAAACAACTTGGGATATGTAAGCAGCATGTATGATGGATCCATTTTTATTTGAATTAACTTTGTTTATCACTGCCGGTGAGCATATGCTTTGTGTTTACACTCACGGCCACATCCCCTGTCTGATAATATAAGTAAGGGATGTGAATGCATGTCCATACTAAGTATATTCACTTCTATGAAAACAAAGATCTATATTAACTCAACCTCATTTTATATTTTCCAAATGTGCCCACAACTCCTATCAAGGCGAGGAACAAACCTTTGTGTTGATTAGTGCAACAAACCAAAAAGAGAGGTGTTTTTTTATCCCTGAAAGATAGTTATCCAAGGGTAAATATTTATATTGAAACTCTTTCAGCACTACTTCAAATGTATACATTTAATCTATGTCTTACAGTATTGCCAGTCAACATGGCTAGATGGCTAAAATATTTCCCCAAATTGACAAAACCTCACGAGAAGCAGAAGGACAATAATGATTTTGGTATGATAGCATATGTCACATTCAAAGCCTTTTTTCTGGCTGAAACACTTTTGTTGCCGTTACCAGCGTATTCCCATATCATGCTGCATTGCCTGCCTTCCTTGGCCCTCTGAGCTTTGGCCTGCTTTTATATACCTTGATTTACATCAGATAAAAGCAAGATACCTAACATTCACAACAATATGCTAGACACCATTGAGATGTACCATGTATTAAAAAAGACAATACAGATAAACTGTCAGTTACCATGCCGTTTCCCTTTAGCAGGACATCATTTAGATTTTGTTCCCATCAATCTGAATCAATTGCTGGGACATATTGCGATATTCTTGTGCTGTAATTGCTCACTTATCTCGGGCAATATTACCACGTTTGACGAAATTATGTTTTTTTTCATTCCCCCAGCAAAGAGCGGTAATGAACACTATTTTAGCTGAGCATTAATATAAGCCAGGTGTTCCAGGGGTAGAAAAGAGAGCAAGTATGTTTTAAAAATGTTTACAAGTTAGGACATGCAAACGAATGAATATAGCCTGCACTGCATCTGGCATCACAGTGTGACTGTTAATGCCTCCCTGCAGCCACATGGCAAAAAAGACACAAATTGAATGAATAAGAGCATCTGTTGTTGAGCCTGTGGACTTCTACTTGAGAGAACTCGAGAGACACTAAAATTACATCCACAGTCTGTGGAGTTTCTATGTTGACATGCTGGTTAATGTCCAGGTGTCCTGCCTCCTGTCCTCAAGGGTAGAACTCCATACATGACTGATTCAAATAGTGTCTGACCAGTTGATGCAATTAAGGGTCAAGGTAATGAGTTCCTAGCTGGAAGTAGCTTTGTAACCCAAATGAGCAACAATTGTAGTCTCAGGAACATTTTTGTATCAGAGTTACTAATATGAATGACTGAAAATCAGGATATCCCCGCTCTGCTTCACATGGTGGTCATTACCCTCCACAGGATTCATTTCAATTTGGAAACATACTACTAGTTCGTTTTTATCCTTATTCTACTGCTCTGTATGTGTTTTTTTCTCGTGGGTTATGTATTTAGTTAGTTGAAAATGTGATTCTAGGTTTCACTTTTGCAAGTTTGAGCCGTACATCATCTGACTTTAGCAGCACCAGTTTAAATATTATAACTATGTCAGCAAAACACATTTTTTGACTTATACCTCCTGGCTAAGCCTGAGGCTGCCAGTAAGATTCTTTAGTTATTTATGAAATGACATTACCAACATCCTTGAATACTGACTATACATGCAGTCATACAGTACTTGAGTGCTTATTACTTTTGCACGTATAGATTCAATCTCAATCTTTTCCCCTTCTCTGTGACTCAAACTGTAACACCCGTAATAAGCAACCGTGCCTGCGTGCAGAGACATGAATGTCATTTTCAATCAAACATAAAAACCACTCTCACTTAGACACCCTTACACCCTAATATCACTCATATTGACATCCCTGACTAGCAAGTGAGCTTTTTCTGTCAACTTGACAGACAAAGAGATGAAGATACAGAGTATGTTTCCCCCATTCTAGGGTAGTGCAATAGGTCGCCATTGTCAGTATGTGCGTCTGTGTATTGTGTTTGTTCAAACGGTGTATGACTGATGATATGTGTATGTCTCTTAATGTCCACTATGTTTGTATATGTACATGTATGCAGAACTGCAGGACGGAGTCCAGAACAAATTTCCTTACAGGGACAATAAAGTATATCGTATTCTATTTTTAGACTGTCAGCATAAAAAGCTGTTCAACACTTTTGTATTTTGACATTTTGTGGCTTGACCTTAGGTTTTGAGTTTTGTTGGGTGGCCAATAGATTCTGTTATTTGAGTAGCTTAACTTAAGTTTTCCCTTGTGTTTTCCTCTGTGTATGGATTTGTTGTGGCTTTATTCTCCGACATTATTGAGTTTGTTATGTTCACACAATGTGAGCAAAAAAGAACACCATTCATTGCTGCCGTAAGTGTAAGCTCAGCTGGTAAGCTGAATGATACAGACTTTCAGGTTCACAACCCCCATTCTTGCAGTTCTACTACTTTCAGGGTAATAATGTTTATTTCCGTTTATCTTGTATGGGCTCCCATTGTGACTCGCGAAGCCTTTCACCTGGTGTAACACCACAATTAGCAGATAGATTTCAGGTCCCAGTGAGTATACTGACATTCGCTCCGAGAGCAGTCATGTTCTACAGATGTCTGTTTAAACGTTCATATTCAATAACATGGTGAAAAGTTGAACACTACAGTACTTTATTTTTACATTTTCTTCGGTCTAAACGGATGGGAATTGGCTTTTTAGTCGCAGCAATGACATTCAGGAACATTTGCTATCCTGGCTCCAAAATGGTGGAATGAGCTCCCCATTGGCATCAGGACAGCAGAAAGCTTACACATTTTCCGGCGCAGACTAAAAACTCTTTCGACTCCACTTCGAGCGATAGAATTATTAACAAAGCACTTATATACTAATAAAGGACTGGCTTATCTAAAGCCAGTTGAGTAGCACTTGAAATGTTTTGGCTCTATGAAACCTGATGTACTTGTATGATTCTGTTTTCTTCAAGTTTGTATCTTCTTGGTCAAATGCACTTATTGTAAGTCGCTTTGGATAAAAGCGTCAGCTAAATGCAATGTAATGTAATTTTGAGTAACATAGAAAGTCGTTGACCAACATATGCCGTTATAAAAGTATTTGTGGTGGCAAATCTGTTACCGGTTGAAACACTTGCACCTATTCATTTAGAAAGTGCAAGAGCTATTTAAGGGTAAGTTTATAGGACTAACGGCCATTTATATATACCATTGTGTTTATGTACCACTAATGGTTTCCAGCCAAAAACAAACAGCTCTTTCCTACTCTTTTTCCGTTTTGGCTACACTTTTCCATTTTGCAATGTAATACAATACAGCACCACCACATGGGCGTAATCATGCAATGGCCTTCACAATTGACTGAACAGTTTTCCATACATCCATGTAGACGAATGTCAGAGTTTTGCCGATAGCTAGAGGCGAACAAAATGTGATGGAGGCAGCTGCTTAGTTATTCTCTATGAAGGATAATCCATTTTGACCTGATGCTCAATTAATAATCCAAATAACTATTCGATTTAAAATAACTTATCCATATGTAATAAATCAGGTTACTACAGATAACTATCGTCATACTGCTTGAGGGCATTGAAACGCACACTTAATTAAAAAAAAAAGCATCTCACAAAGGCCTTAGACTTGAATTTACAATATTAATCTTCTTTTTTACAACACCCTTAATCCCTAAATGTCTGTAGAATGGAAGCAAAGGAGTATTGTGTCCTCTTGTTCAAGGACAATGTGAAATTGTGAATCTGCAAGTAATTAAGTTCATATCTGGGCCACATGAGTTCTCTACATGAGCAGGGTCCCTGACAGCTGTGTAATGTTATGGAGGAGGAGAAGATTTACTGTAAATTAGTCATGTCTAACCTTTGACTGATGGACAAATACCCCTGTCAACCCGCCCTTCCATCTGCCTTTCCATCCATTTCTTCAACCTTGCCAGCACACACTAATAATAGATTAATAGAGGCTACTGGACGTACCCTCACCAGTTGCATAGTATATTATATATAGTGTAAGGGAAACTTCTGTAGCAATGGAGAGTCAGGACTCAGAGAGACACGGGACGAGCAGGAGTTCTGATGTCAAACACTGCCGTTTATTACCAGCATCGGCCGGAGAAATTCACATCACAAGTCACACAGTCAAAGGTTCTGACTGCTCCGGTGGGTTGCCATGTCAATTCTGAATCTCTTCTCATCTTGGCAGACCTTTAATTAGCTTCACTCGGAGTCAACCCCCATATTGGGTAAAGCATCTGGGAACACCTGGGGGGCACTGAATCACTTTATCACACTCTATGGCTCCTATGACCGAGAGTTGACCGGTCATAAAACTGGTAAGGTCAGCCACAGCTGACCGTTCCCATTCCTTAAGACAGATAACAGACTTCGGCTTGGTCGTAAAACGTCAACAGGCCGAAAGGTCAAATATCTTAGGAGTAAGGAGAATTATTCTTTGACACTTGGGAGCAAAGACACACTTAATCCCTCACATATAGTATATTTTGTCCTTTTCACAGACAAGGACAAAACTCTCTTATATTGCATTTAGAACTGGGAATAAGTTGGGAATTAGTCGATTCAACAGATAAATTACATGATTAATAATCAGCTTATACAGTATTGTCAGACATAATGTTAGTTCTTTAAGTCTAAACTTGCATAAACATATTTGCCAATGGTCCTTCACAGAACGATGCATCATGTATCAAAAGCACTCGTAATACATTGATTTAATTTGTTGTCTTCTCCAAAAAGAATAAGAAATGTATTGATGTCAACCTGTGATGAGTTTCTGTATTTTGTTGCCAAGCTGTTGTTTGGAACCTGGATATTGAGATTGCTCTTGTAGTGTGCACATGGCCGTTAGCGCAGGTACAGCAGTATCATTGGACAACGGCCATGTGCAATATTACAAGGTCCCCAAAGCCGTCAGTCTATAGTAACGAAGTTACCTTCGTTACATTTGTCAAAAGCATTTTGAAAACTTAAACGTGAGCCTTAAGATAACTAACAATATTATGCAAAATGCCATGTGGACTGAATTTCCAAAATGATAGCGCAGGTACAGCAGTATCATTGGACATCATTTTGGAACAATCCCATATGTTACTGCCTCCATAAAAGATTCTAGAAAATCTGATCTAACTGCCTTTCTTATATTTAGAAGTAATTGGAAGTTGATTTGTAATCCTTGCATGCTCCTCTGCTCCACCCAGGACTGTCTAAGTGCTGCCGTGTGCTTTTATGCTAATCAGAAATTCAGTCCACATGGCATTTTGCATAATATTGTTAGTTATCTTAAGGCTCACGTTTAAGTTTTCAAAATGCTTTTGACAAATGTAACGAAGGTAACTTCGTTACTATAGACTGACGGCTTTGGGGACCTTGTAATATTGCACATGTGGGTTTGCACTTTATATAACGACTTCCTTTTGCACAGTAAGAATGTCACTCAG
Source organism: Pseudochaenichthys georgianus (assembly GCF_902827115.2). Taxonomy (NCBI): domain Eukaryota; kingdom Metazoa; phylum Chordata; class Actinopteri; order Perciformes; family Channichthyidae; genus Pseudochaenichthys; species Pseudochaenichthys georgianus. The sequence continues at coordinate 25,202,664 of NC_047511.1, read as the reverse complement.
CACTTTAGTGAACAGTTTGCACTATTATTATACAGGGCGGTTGTGTTGAATGACTTGACCAAAGCCTCTGCTCCCAACAAACTGAAATGGACTGATGAGTGTGACAAAGCTTTTAGAGACTTAAAAGATGCAGTCTGCGCTAACTCTGTCCTTCACACTCCAGACTTTGACAAGCCCTTCACCCTGCAAACCGACGCTTCTGGAGTGGGCCTAGGGGCAGTGCTGCTGCAGGAGGAGGAGGGAGACTGGAGACCTGTTGTTTTCCTGAGTCGCAAGCTGCTGGATAGAGAGATACTCCACGGTTGAAAAGGAGTGTTTGGCAATGAAGTGGGCCATTGACTCCCTCAGATATTATCTGCTGCTTACCCATGTTGTTTCGTCCGGTGTCCGCTCCAGTGTGTTTGGCCAAAAGGTCCTCGGGGGAAACAAACACTGACTAAGGAAGGTTCCGGGACGAACCAAGTGGCGGGATGGGCGTAGGGGTTTCTGTTGTATTTGGGAATGCATTTCTATATATTATGGTCGGTTATAGTTTGGGGTTAACTTAACAGCTGGCTATAAACCACTGATCATACATGCACCGAATGTTATAGATTATCGTTATACCAATTATGATGACATGTGTATCAATAATTGCTCACCTGTGAATGGTTTCTCCCAATAAGATCCTCTATAAAAGAGCCAGTCTTCAGTCGGAGGAGATGGTTGAACACCTCCATGCTGGCTGGCTGTTCTTTATGGTAGTGTGTGAAATAAAGACACTATGGTGTGCAACTCTACCTCCTCTCGTGTGTGGTTCTTTCACTGGAAAATAGCCGCTAAAAGGGTCACTGTCTCACAACAAAGATGAATTAGAAGTGTTTTGAAATCAATTAAACCAATTATCCAAGCAAAATACAGGAGCCAGCTCTTTTCTTCTTTGTCCTTGTACACACATAAGAAAAGACAGAAAAATGCACACGGTGTTGTTACCTATGGTTGTTACCCATCTCAAAGACCCAATCCTCTGTGTTTAGTATCTTCTGTCTGGTGGCACAGTCTGTGTTTTCTGGCTCCCTGTGGATTTTGGAAAATAAATTATCAAAATTGTCATCCCACTATCCTTTATTCTCCCTCTTCAGGTACGAGGGCCGATGCAGAGGGATACTTCTTGCCTGCCCAAAACAACTGTTTCAAAATCACCTAACATGCAGTGCCTTACATTTGGGACATGCAGCACAAGGCTGATTTGCAACCATGCATTCATAAAACAAATGCCTTAACACCATTGTTCAAGGGAGAATGGGCATTACTAGCTCGCTGATTTGTGTAAACGCATTATTGAAAGTTGGCCCCTCTAACCCGGCTAAATGCCATTAGCCAGTGACTTTATCTATCTTCAGTGTCGATGGCATATAGCTAATGTTTTGACTCAGACACCACTGATTACAGTGTCAGCCAGGGCAGAACCGGTCCTGAGAAGAGGCAGAGGAGTAGGGATGGGTATCGTTTGAAATGTATCGATTCCGATTCCCGTTCTTATCGATTCCCCGTTTCGATTCCAAAATTGTAAAAGAAAGAGGTCAAATGTTTAGAAAACAAAAATATGTTTATTCTTTTAAGCTTTATCTGACATTTAAAACATATATATACATGCAATACAAATGTATTGCACAATAGCTGTGCTTTATTTGAACTGAGCTATGCCTGTGGCAACTGTGCCTTGTCTTTTTCTTTTTTTAGTGTAGTGGAGCCTCACTTTAGAGCGTTTACCGCGATCCATCTTGGGTGTTATGAAGTGACTGAGCTTGTGAACTGTCTATGGGAGGGCGGGGAGAGCCACCCAAAATACATTTGTCCTGGTGGCTATCAAAACCATGAAGTACCGGTATATACAGTGGAAATGATTCTAAACCACAGACAGGCTGAGCCTGTCAGCGCAACTTACATGATGGCGTTATTAAGGGCGGCGCCGGCCGTCAGCATACCGAGCCGGCCGTCAACGGCCCGCTGGCGATCGGCCGTTCTGTGATTCTCCAGGTCCGCCCAGTATTCCACCGGGTCACCGCGGCACAGACGGACCCACTGGAATACAGGGTCTACCGCGTTTAGGAAGCGTTAAGCAGAACCAAAATTATGTATTTTGTATGGGTACCGGTACCCGGCATTTTCTTATCGGTTCTCACCTGGAACCGAGTTTTGGTTCCCAACCCTACAGAGGAGTGAGAGCTTGAGCCAGAGCGGGGTCTCAGCAGACACCGCTACACGCCTCTAGTGGGTCATAAGTGATGATTGAGAGGGATACTTTAGCCTTTACATTGTTTTTCAGGGGAATCCCTTTTTTTTTACTTGGGTTTTTGCGTTTTGTGTCTCTAATATCCATTTAGTGCCACTATCGCTACCTCACTGAGGACTCTAATTTAACCGACACTCTGGTTATTTACTGTTCAGTGCATGTGTTGTGCTGTTTTTTTTATGACGTGGGAAGAAAAGGACAATAATCAGTCAAAAATGATCAGTCAAAATTACTGGTAGAATCCAATCTTTTGAATAACTGGCCCAGTCATTTTTAATGGATCCCTAAATAATGTAGCTAAATTGTGGAGACAGGATTAGTGGGCCAGCTGGTTCATTTCTCTAATTTATGATATGGATGAAGAGTGCACTGAAGAACTTTGATGAATTATTTATCTGAAGCCAGCATTTACTAATCTCCCATCCTTCTTTTCTCCTCAGATACAAGTTGATTCGCAGACGGGTGATCTGGCTAATAGGCCAGTGGATCGCTGTCAAGTTCAAATCCGACCTTCGACCTTTACTCTATGAGGTCATCCTGAGCCTCATGCAGGATCCAGACTTGGTGGTAAGGCATACAGACATAAATCAGTGTTTTCTTTTGCACACTGCTCATAATTACTGGAGTGGCAGCTTCCTCAGAATACGTTCATTTCGTCATGAATTAAACAAACTCCTAGTGAAAGTGCACAGTCAGCGACACAGACGAGTTCTCAGCTTAACGTCATGGCAACGCATCAATGACTGCTAACTTTATACAAAGCCAAACATAGTCAGTGAGGGATTCTGGGAAGTTGTGTCATCTGATTTCTAAACTTCTCTTTTGTTTTCTTTAAAGAGGTAATTTGTTGGAATCGTTTTTATCAAAGAGTTTAATTTACTAGTTAACATTTTCACTCAGCCATGGCCTTGAAAAACCTCTTTGTAATCCTCATTTTGGAAAAGCAGCCATTATTATGCCAAAGTCATCCTCAATTTAAAATTACAATTTGCCATCATTTGGTTTCCTGCTTCATGAGCCATGCACTTGATTGATGTGTTTTCTTTAAAAAAAAATTATATTAAAGGTGGGATAGGTAATTTTCAGAAACCGGCTCGAGTGCACTCAAATTTGAAAGTACACAGCCGAAAAGAATCCGCCCCTTCCTTCAAACTTCCTTACAGAGCACCTCCTCCAACACACATGAACGCGCAATGCACGCCCAATTACGGCATGCCCAATGAGGGCACGAGATACATTTGTGCGTGCACGAGATGGAAGGCTGACAGACAGGGCGGCAATCCAATCCGTTTAGCCGGCCCAGCCTGGCTAAACGGCTTTTTACAGTACCACGGCTTCCACAGATGACATTTTTTTATGGATTTTTTTGTCAAAGCACTTAAGATATTCATTGCTATCGGGATGTTAAGAGCATTCCATGGAATATAACACAAAGTGTATCTCGAGCCGGTTTCTCAAACTTACCTACCCCACCTTTAAATGGTGTGAAAAGTTCTATGCATTATTTACAATGCAATTCAACATAATCTCCCCATTAGACTGAACCCTTTCTAGTTACTGCGTTCAATCTCTCTGCGTCTAATTGCTTCCCCTATCTCTTAAACCCTCTTTGTGTAGAGGAACTTTTGGATGTATGTTTATTTCCCTTCCTCTTTGTTGCAATACACATAGAATATGAGTACGATGTAATTAAGTTTATAATTGCAGAGCCCACGCAAACACCATGCCCTGATATATTATTGTGATGGATGGATGGAGGGAAGCATAAACTCAGTGACATTTGTGCAGCTCTCTGATGTTAATTGTATGTCCCCAGTTGTGACATGCATGATGCATCATCCATGTATGGGTCTGGAAGCACACATGATGACACTAACAATGTGAAACAGTATATTTAGGTTTAGAGCCCCAGGATTATGTTTTCACAGCCATTTAGACTGCAATGGTGCCCGATGCCACCTGTGTACATGGATACCAATTAACTGAGGAAGGTCACATTGTTCTCACATGTCATTACTTGCCTCATAGCTCATTAGCAGGCTGCTACAGTGGATATAAAGTTGTGTACATAGCATCATATCATTTAAGTAAATTATGTCCGTATAGCATTCAATGGCTCATCATGAAGTATTGCTTTAATAAACCTACAGTACATGAAAGGCAGTCACGCAGAATATGATCTTGTTTTACAGTTTAAATTATTGGATGCATCCAAATGTGGGCAATTATTCTCATCCCTACAAAAAAGCATGGTTTTAATATGTAAAATTAGTTTTAAGACAGCTTTTTATAATTAACTGCCATGCGTTGAAGTTTTAATGAGCCTTAACTGTTCCAATAGTCTTTCTTCACACAAGTTCAATGTTAGATCATTGGACAGCTCACCAATCATGTTGTGACTCCCGATCAATATTGTCTGGGCAAATTAGAACCTCTTGGGCAGAATGAATTATTGATCATAAACTTAAAATCAACTAATGGAGAAAACGGCCCTCTATCAATCAGAGCGATCGGTTATCAATTTCTCTCATGCTATCCGGCGGTCCTTGTACTTCAGATGGAAAGTTCATCATTCAAGATAACAGATATATTAATCACTGACATTTTCTTTGTGTATTTGACAAGAAACACTTGTAACAACTGTAGAGTAAGTAGAGTTGTAGTTTGATCAAAATGGTAATTTAACTGCATGCATTGTTTCAACTAAAACGGTTTTCTTAGATTTTTGTAAACGGGGCACTTCTCAAGCGAGAACTGTCTTAATTTATAAAGACAAGCCTATTTGGTGATAGAGTGAACACATTTCTGATGCTGATCTTTTCTGTGCCTGCCTAGTGTTTTCAATTTTCATTCCTGCCGTATCATCTCCTTGTGTAACCACCCAGCCATCCACTCTCTTTAGCAACAAATATGCCTGTAGGGAGATATGAGAAGGTAAAACTGTTAGACATGTCTGTGCCTTAAATGCAATCAGTGAATTCTTCAAATTAACTCTTAAAGCAGTTTCTTCAAGCAGCATTGTTTTTTATACTTATTTTTAAAAGTAGCACTAACCACTAATGTAGAAAAGGCCCCAAAGTTATAGTTATTGATATATATATATATATATTTTATTATACAGAGTTGATACCTGTTAAATTGTGCCTTCATAGTGGGGAGGGGCTAACCCACGTGTTTTGGGTGACGTCACACATCAGAGGGCAATGTGCGTCAGTAGTTGCAGGAAAGTTATGCTGTCTTAAGCTTCGTATTGTGTGCGTAAATGAAGTGTTTGTCCACAGTGGTGCCTGTTATGTTGTTCTACACTTCATTATTATTGTGATAACTTCTGTGCCGAGCTTAATGCAGAGTCTCCGTGCTCATGTGATCGGTGCATGCTGCGTGCATGTTTATTAAGTCTCTCGTCAAGTGAGTCGGCACTCCTGTCTCAAAGTTAGGTGTATATACACCGAGTGGCACAGATTTATTATTAATGTAATGGGATGTAGTTTATGTGGATAAATGTTTATGTGGCGTTAAAGGTGACATTATGTGTTTACAGTTCATTTATTGCTCCGCTACTCGGCTACCGGAAGTAGCAGGTCTGTAGCGTTTCACAATAAGAGCATCGGCTGCTGCTTCCCGCCAACCGAAAGTGGAACGTTATTCGTTAGCAGTAGCTTAACTTTGAATCTCTGTGTTGCCTGGTAAAGAGTGTTTGACATTATATGTTAATATCTTTATGATAAGAGAAGGGAGACATGTTGTATTATAGCTTATCTAGATTATTATTTCTATAGGGTTTGGCATTATTATGTATATTATTTATGTATGCATAAGTTATCTTATATTGATTGTATTTTGTTTATTTCCCCTGTAGGAAAAACCACACACACACACACAGACAAATATCTGTATGTCTGCCTAAATAAGTAAATAAGTCAAACCTCATCGTAGCTCCTCATTTCCTCTATTCTGGACCTTTGGCCTTAAGTGGTGTTCTGGCCGACACACCTGGGTGAACCTAGTGATAGACACAAAACTAGTGCCAACACTGAGTTATCTCTAACTCTCTACTACAACTAACATTAGCTACTGTAACCTAGTTAACTATTAGCTGAGTTATCGGTGATGCTAGGGCTGGGAGCATAATGCTGTTCAATGTGGCTTAATAAGTGTGATGTGCTATTTCTACCTGAGGAGTCGGCAGCGTTCTGTGTTAATCAAATCCCTATCAAAGCAGATAATGAATTGCAGGTGCAATCCAGATTACATTACATTTCATTGCTTTGGGCTGACGCTTTTATCCAAAGCGACATACAATAAGTGCAATAACCGTAGTGATACTTAACCCGAACAACAAGGGAAGTCAGGGTTGCCAACTCTCACGCATCTGGCGTGTGACACACACTTTCACTCTCAATCTCACGCTCTCACGCTGCCCAAACTATTCTCACGCCAAAACAAGAATACCGAAGACTAGAAACGGTTTTGAAAACTTTTGTCACGTGGTGATCGTCTTCTCAATAGAACATCTTTGATAATGTCTTCTGACCAATCAGAATCAAGATAATGGCGTTGTGTTGTTGCAGGAAGTCCCGACGAGAATACTTTTGCTGTAGTGTAGTACATCTCTATATACATCAATACAACATTACGTGTTGATAGAAATAAACACGTAATGAAATAAGACCCCACGGTTTGATGATTGATAGGTGTGTGGGCTGTCTTTCATTTTGACACACAGAACAATGGGGGCTATCCACCCTTATCCACAATGTAAAGTAATTCACACAGCCTCTCCCCTCTTCTCTATGATGTGAGGAGCAGCAGGTTCAGCAGCTTTCAGAACAAAGTAACACAAAACTAAAATGGCATTCATTTTTTTAAAATATGTCGTGTAGTAATAGATTTATTTATTTTTCTTCTCAAGAGAGTACCAGAATGTGTATTTTATGTTAGTATTTCAAAAAATCTCCTGCGGGAGAATCCCCCCAGACCCCCCTGCAGGGATTGGGTTTTCAGCATGTCAACAATTTCACCTGTGGAGAAATTGCAGGATTGGCTCCAGGTCGCCCTTTTTATTTACTACATGACAAATGTGCCTTTTTATTTCATACAGTTCAATTTGGATTGAGGAAATAATCTGAACCTCACGCGTGGTGTTTCACTGTCAAGGGGAGCGTGTATGTAATTACATTGCAAATACTGACTTGAGCCCCACCACTGTATGGGTTAGCCCTACCATAGATTACCCAACACAAATACTCCGTGGCCGCCACTGCCGACCCGTATTGCGCATGCGCAGATCTAGGATCAAGTAGAAATGATAAAAAGTAAAAGTTTGCTGCTTATTGTTCCAGGCCAAAATAGAGTCAAAGAGTATGAGAGTGAGAGTGTGTTAATTAATATATTTGGCAGTTTGGAGTAAGTCTGTACATTTGTTTGTGTGTTTCATGTATAGGCATCTCACGATAATTAATTTTGTTGGATACATTTTCCCAGAAATTATTGCGATAAACGATAATATTGTCGGCACCGTTGTATGATCATTTTAAACCACTGACATAATGATAATATATAATAATAATTCAAGTACATCCTTTCAAACTGCTAGTCACATCCTCATGTAAATGGAAATGTATCGAGTTCATTTATTTATCGTACGATAAGTCAATTAATTGCTTATCGCGACAGGCCTATGCACACAATAAAACAGTGGAAACAAACATGTGTTTGACTTTCATTAGTGAATGAAACGTTGTACCCTTTATAGTCTGTGTCCAATATTCTGTATTTGTATATATTGTATATATATCCTATATATATGCTAAGGTCCCGCTACTGACACGATAGCAGTCATTTCGTGCGCATATGTGTAATCAAACCCATGATACCAAAATCTCACTCCAGCCAGGTACCCAAAGTTGGCAACCCTGGGGAAGTGCAGATGTATTCACTTCAAGTAGGCCATACCATGTAAGTGCTGGTGAATCAGATACAAGGCCAAAGCTAACTCTTTAAATTGCTTTTTTAAGAATGTAATTGCCAATGTGCAATACAAACAGATGCGTATTTCAGTTTGCGGCGGAATATATGCACAGTTTCTGCTGTCCTGACATCAATAGGGAGCTCACTCCACCATTTTGGAGCCAGATGTTATGTAATACAAAGTAATGTTCTACTTTATTGCTATATAGGAATGGGTATATTTAGATAATTGTACATGCTTATGTATTTCAGCTTATTGTCAAAGATTCTACTACATCTTCTTTTTTGTGCCGATATAAATGATTATTGTCTGTCTACAGTTAATTCAGGTTTTTGAGGTAAAGTTACACCCCGTGGGAGCTTTGTTAGTGACACAGTTTATAGGCCCTCATCAATGACTCTCAGCTGAATTGTAAACTCTGATGCTAATAGCTTGCAGTTTTCTATTGTGCCAGATTTTCTATCCACGTTTCCTCCATTCTCCTTTGTTTCTCACAGCTGCATACTTCTCTGATTTTTATTCACAGATTCTAAATAAAGGCTAAAAATAATCTTGCTTGCAAGTTTAACTTCTCTATTTCCAGGCCATTTGCATTCCCAGTGGGAGGTAACATTCCTTTCTAGAATTTTCTGCAAAGCTCTCTTTGACAACATGAAGCTGTTCGAGTCAACAGTATTTCACATTTCTGCCCACTTTTCCTCGACTGCAGGGAGGCTTTGAGGCATTTTAATATGGATTGTATGTCTCATGAATATAATCCACCAGTATATAACCCACTCAATTATGTTTTTGGTTACTAAACAGTATATCCACTATCCTGACCGACACTGATGAACCACAAACTCTTCAATGGAGTGTTGGAGCGAATGGTAATGGTCTTTAATTTAGATCAAAATGTGTCTGAGATATACTGAGACATATTACATCAGGTAGCATTTACCCCATACCAAACATACATATTTCTTGTAAGTGTAAATCTTCCAATCTGTGTCAAGTTATTCAATGTGTAGTTAAATAATCTGAGACACACAATCAAATCAGAAAAAACTATCATTAATACTTTATAAGTCTATAAAAGCTTAATAGAAGAAAGATCTCTATTTCAGGTTGTTTTATGTGCTCTAATTAACATTTCCAGTTGATTGTGTTTTGTGCTCTCTGTTGTCTTTGTAGTGCTGTCTATATAGACACAATGACACTTTGAACCACTCCAGAGCAGTTTTAGCCAATTCCATCTTTATAAAATGTATTTAAGATCCTGGAAATAAAAGCTGTCATTATTGACATCAGTGGAGGCACGCCGGATCGTTGAACACAGCCTAACTTGTGAGGCCTGGTGTTGCTTTGTAATGAGCGGTTGCTCAGTAGAAATATTTCTTTCGCTTGTTTGGATTCAGTCAGGTGGTTCAGTGAAATTTTTTCTGATTACACTTTTAATCACTTTAAAATTCAGTTTGAACCTGCTGTTTTTTAGTATTCATTTAAAGACCATTTGAAACTGAATAATAATGAGGCAAATGTTTTGACTGAATTATTATTATCAGACTGTGTGTGTGTGTGTGTGTGTGTGTGTGTGTGTGTGTGTGTGGACCCATCCAAGAATTGTATGAAGCTATCGATTATCTTCTCTGCTTTGCTGTAGAACTGAATGCATTTTCTCTCATTAGTGGTTGATTTTCCCACGAGGCCAGTGCTGATGGCAACTGATAGGCTTCGTACATCAACATACTCCTTCGGTTGCTTCTTCATGTATGCAGCATTACTCAAACATTATTCCGTATTTTATGATCTTGCAAACCATGGGGGGGATTTTTACATCTCTAAATCCAACTGTGTGTCAATTAAACTTCAAGCAGTTCATTTTCTTGAATGTGCATTTTACATGGGTCTTTTTTACCTTTACATGAGAACATAAAATGAGTGTTTGAAATTCTTGTGAATGGAGGACAATTAAATAGGTTTGTCTGTTTAAGTCTCTGATTTTCAATCACATGACGTATGCTTTCATGTATTTTTGAATGTATTGTAAATCTTCCATGCTGTTCTTCAAAGAGAAGATTCATTTATTTCTGCTTTGTTAAGATAACATAACCAAAATGATCACATGTTAACACTTGATGAAAAAAACAGAACAAAGAGATCTGTGTGGATTATGTAAATCATTTTATACAACTCAATGTCATGCTGTAAACCAGGGGTGGGGAACCTTTTTCCTCTCAAGGGCCATTTCAATTTTTACAATATCCTCAGAGGGCCGTACAAGTTATTGACCTCTGCTTAAAAAAACTAAAATCACAGCCCATTCATTTCATTCTGTGCAAAGAAAAAGCAACCTCTTAATCCAGATATCTCACCATGTCTCACGTATGCATGCACGTGCAGGGTGTGGCGTGACCAGCAAAACAGAAAGATATGGACACAAGATGTGTGCAAATGTATTTAGTTTCCTATCCATGTGAACATGATTTAAGTGGGGGGGGGGGACCTAACCTCCTCTACGGGGGTCCGGGGGGCATGCTCCCCTGGGAAGATTTTTTTTTAAATGTTGAAGTTAAAAGCATCAATCTGGTGCACTTTGAGAGCAACATTAGGAGATCTATGGACACATCTCTCAACACCCAAACACAACTGTAAGCAGATTTTCTTTTAATTTATGGATATTTGACAAATCACTCCCCTTTCAAACTGTATTCTTCTTTATTAATAACTGTCATATAGTATTTTATACCCGTTTACTTTATTCTCTTATTTTTTTTATAACTATAATGATCATATAAAGATGTGCCTTTACCTCACTGGTTGAAGACAAAGCTTCTTATATTCGTTAGCATAGCTAGCTAACCAGATGCTAATGATAACAACACAGTTATTGACTGTCTGATCAGTATGACAGATGAGCAGATCGCCACTGGGCTTTCAACTAAAGACACAGACACGCAGAAACTGCGGCATGTGTATGGACTTATCGGTACTGCAATTTCTGAAGTGCTGGAGTGGCGTTCTGGTGCTCTCCGTCAGAACTGCACCCTGTCAGTCGAGACATATACCACGTGATGACACGTTAGGCTCCTGTTGTGTTCAAGGACCCTGACCTTGGCCAGGAAAAACAGGCACTCGCTTGTTTAATTTTTTTGCGGTCTAGATTTCTTTAATTTTTTAATTTTTTGCGTGTGTTTATAAATTACCTCGAGGGCCGTACCAAATTGTCTCGCGGGCCGTATACGGCCCGGAGGCCGGAGGTTCCCCACCCCTGCTGTAAACCATAAAAAGCAGTAGTACTTTTACATCTTGTTTTTCGATGTTAATGGAGTCACTACAGGGGAAATAAATGTTATTGTTTCATAAATTGATGACATATAGTCTTTTGAGAAAAAAAGTTGAATTGTAGCTACAAGTTCTGCACTAAATGTTAAAGTTGTTTTTGTGGGATGGTTTTCTAAAATCGGCATATTGCAACCGGTGACGATTATACACTTTGGTTTGCTGGGCTAAGATATTAGCTTGTTGTAAAATAAGTAATTGGTTGTATAACTGATTGGTCTTGTAGTATGCCTGAATAGCCTAGAAATCACACGGTAACGCAAGAATGTTAGGATATAAAAACATTTAAATGCCCTTTTGCAAGACCTAAGGAAAGATGTAGATGTCAGAAAATTATGAAAAAGTCAAATACATTTGCATTTATTTAGACTACATTTTCTGTGGCAAAAGCCTTTCACACATCTTGCATTTTAAAGAAAGACACACACACACACACACACGCACACGCGCACCCACCCACTTTTGAGTTTTTTTTACTTTAAATTTGATGTGAAATTGAGAGCAAGCCCTTTCTTATAATTGAGGTAAATTTTCTTTACCCGTGTAGCTTCCCTTTGACACTGCTGGAGTACACTGCTGGTCTATGAGAGTGGCGAGGCCACTTTCTTTCTATAACAATAGACAGTGTGTATCTAGCTAACATTCCTTCAGTTATCATTTATTATAGCCTTTTCTAGGACTGCTCAATTAATCGTATTACCATTTTGTCTTGAAACGATTATGAGAACAACATAATCGAAATAAAACGAATATTTTTTTATTTTGAAACTATTTATTTATTTATTTATTTTATTGGTTTTTCAGTTGAATTATACTTAGAGTTCAGGGTAATCAATTGTTAAAAACATACTGTTCACATTTTTTTTTTTCAATGAATGGATGTTTTCAAAGTAAATGGATAATCGTTTTTTAATAATCGTGATATCAATAATCGAGATTATGATTTTTGCCATAATCAAGCAGCCCTAGCCTTTTCCTATAGTGAGATATTTATGTCTGGGATCTTTCCAATTCCATTAAAGGAACATGTCATTTTGTTTTGTTCATTTAATTTATTTTTCCCTTGTATCAATACAAACTTGGTATATCTTCTCTCTATGTAGCTTAAATAAACCACTTATCCAGATGTACTAAATAAATTACATTTTGATCTTGTTTTTTTCTCATAGGTGCGGATTGAGACGGCTACAACCCTGAAGCTCAATATCCTTCCAGTTCTTTTATTTATTTTTATTATTTTCAAAGCAGCATTTTCTCAACAAATAATTTTATTATGATTTTCTTACTTTGTTTGCTGTTAAAGCCTCACTGCATCTGATGGCCTTCCTTAGAAAGATATGACTGTTTGCATATATATCTGTCCTAAACTGTTTGATTTCATCCTTAACTCATAACTACCCGTTGATGACTTTGAATTCCGGACAGAGCAATTCCTGCCAGTGAGTATTTTTTATCACTAACCTGGAGTTGACGGTGAATGTTTTCAATCAAGTGACAAGCAGGGGATTCACGATAATAAATGAATAAAGATTTCAGCTCTCCCTTTCTGCTTTTCTAACGCTTAGATTGTCTTCCTTTTTTGTTTAGTACCTTGAATCTATCTTTGGGCTGCTCTTCCAGCTGTTGCAGCAGGTGACGCAGTGTGACACTAAGATGCAGGTGCTCCATGTCATCTCCTGTGTCATTGAGAGGGTCAACATCCAGGTGGGTTTTGTTTATTAAACAACAGTTTAAGTGTTACGTTTTAGAACATAGGCCAGGGGTGTCCAAACCTTTTTCACTGAGGGCCAAATACTGAAAAATGTTCGAAGGGCTGGGCCCTGTTATGTAAATAAGTTATTGGGCTGTTTTCTTATCAGCTTAGATTTGTTAGAACATATTTTCAACTTTAATTGACAGAAAGTGCGCTTATCAACACATGAACACTACTGTGTAATATATGTTTACAGATATATTTAAGAAGTACAAGACAAGCTCAAGTTTCATTTGTGGGCCATAGTCCATTACACATTTAGAATTTGCTGAGGGCCGATTCAAAATGGCTGCATTTGGCTCCCAGGCCGTAGTCTGGACACCCCTGACATAGGCCATTGCTTTTCTTAATGTTTTTTTAGTGTCTGTAAAGAAGCCCTTGGGTTGGGCATCTGTGGAGCTAGCTGCTTTATGAAGCATAGCGTTGCTCAAATTACGTTCATCGATTCAAACTCTGCAGGGACATGTAAAGCTTTAAAAAAAAAAAAACCAGTATAACACGCATTCAAAACATTTGTCACCCTGCACTAGCCCCAGACCACCAAGCTTAAACAACCATCTGTCCTTAAAAGATAGACGTGAATGATTTTTCACTCCCTGGGACACGGGCAAAGCGACCCTTTGTCAAATTCTTCACTATTTGTAAATCACAGCGCCTCATTTACCATGATGACACTGTTTTCTTTATGACACTGCAGTGCTTTTGCAGTGGTCTCAATTTGTATTTTTTATGACGATCCAATATTTAGTTCTAATCCATTTAACTGCTTACCATTTATTAAAAGGCCTTTTCCTCATGACCCTCACAGGGCTCTTTTCAGATCCGTTTTAAGCACCTTCCCTAAACATTCTCCTGACTTAAATATTTAACAGAAACGGCTTTCATTATTGTGAACTGTCAGTCTGGTGACTGTCTTTCTGAGTCGCCGGCCTTGGCTAAACATCTCAAGTCAGTAGAAGTCCCATTAATATTCTAACTCTTCTCATAAGGGATTTCAAAGCCACAAAGAGTGGCAGCCGCTGAGAAAACTAGGCAATGAAATGAACATGACAGATATGATGAGATTAATCTCCTTTACCGACTGTCAGTCTCACACAAGTCACCCTAGGCGGGTTTGTGCGTCGGTTTTTCTTACTGTTTATCTCTCTCCTCAAGGCTGTATGTCAAATTAGGATTTAACGGTTCCCTCTGCCTATAGCCAACTCTTTAACAAGGTGTAATGGAGGGAACCTCCCAGTATGGGGTCTGCAGCCCGGAATTAGAGAGCGACAGGGAACACAAAGGTCAGCAGGCACAGGAAAATGGCAGGAAAACTTTTTGAAGTCTGTAATTCACTGCAAGTGAAGTTGGATGTCTCAGGGCCCTTCTCACTTCGGTTAAATGGATTCCTTGCGTCCCTCACTTGTGTTGTTTCCCTGCGACTAGTCCCTCCCACCAGGGAAGCATGGAGAGACGCAAGGAAACCATGAGAAGCAGGGAAATGAGTTTTAAGAGCAATGGGACGTCCTTTCCTCCGGAGCGTCAGGTGAAGCAACGTCCGTTTGTGATGACGCGGCACAGCTGATCGTCTGACAGCAGCCAGCTCTGTCCCTGTTATTTTCACAAACACCCCCGCCTCTGTTAGTGCACATTTACTGACATATACATTTGTATCATCTGTTGTAGACCCAAATACATTAAATAAAATAAGAACTCATTCTCAAAAAAGATAAACGCCATTCTTAAAATGTATAAACGGAAAAAGCGATCATGAAAATGTTTCCAATTAATGAAGAAAATGATTGTTGACCACTTTGTTGTTCAGATATATCACATATTTGTAACTAAATGATACATTAATTGAAACAAAACACAGTATAAACTGAGGAGTGACTCTCGTGAGTTTCATGTATTTTCTTCACTTCGCTGGGAAACTGCTCTCATGTCAAGAAGCATCAGATCAGTGCATGCACTGCCTCGTCCAATGTCTGAGGATTTCATCGGAGGATGGTCTGGTGGTTCCTCGGTTATAGCTCCTCCATTATCGCTCCTCGGTCCTCCGGCAAAAATAAGGCCATTGGGACGCTACTCAAGATGGCGCAGACAAATCAACTTCCGGTGAGACCGAGACCGAGGAGCGAGGAAATGAAAAATAAGAGAAGTGAGAAGGGCCCTCAGAGTTGGCTGGCTGCACAGCAGCTGCACCTGAATTACAGAGTGTGCCATGACATTTTCCAATTTCACACAGGGTCGAGACTGACGACAACTAGTTGGTGACCGACCAAGTGTTTAAATATAAATCAACTTGATTTAAAAGGTCAAACTCATTTTATTAGCAAGAGGTCGACCATCGGAAGCATAGACGCAGAAACTTATTTTGGTAAATTGCATTGTTCATCTTTGCGGTACCTGAGGAAACAAGATAATTCATCTGCTTTGTGTCAGTTAACATTCAAAGTGACACACTCTCTGTTCAGCTTCTCTCTCCTTGCTTCTTATTAATTAGTGTTTGTTGGATAAAAAATGTCAGCTAAATAAAATGTCTTTGGCTCGTTTCTAAATTTCTTAAGATTTTCTTCTCTCTTTGCACTTAGTAATTGCCTGTCTTGTTTTCTGCATTATGGAGGTTGTGGACTGTATTTTGTTATAAGATCATCTGAGGAATTGGTTTCAAGATGTTCTTAACTTAGTTTATTGAGTGAAGCTGGTAAATCTTCACAATGCATACTGAAGTAGAATCTGAACATCATTATTGATCCACAAACGCATCATGTGTCAGCCAAATTGGCTTCCATGCGCACTGAGGCATCAAGAGATCCCCTCCGTTGAGTTCTGATTTACACTGTTATACTAAGAAGAAAATATGCTATATTTTTCCACACCTCTATTCTACTGCAGCATGTTTTGAAGCAGCTGATTAGGGTTGACTGAGGTATAGGATAAGGGAGTTGTGTCTGGTTAACTGCAAGAAAAAACAGGCATACACAGCTTTGAGGAGAAGCCTTACATGAACGAAACGGTAGCTAACGTGTCTTTAGTCCTGTATACTGAAGTGCTTGAGTTTTTGCACCTCTTGTCCAATTCCGATTTTTGTAACACTTTCTATGAAGGCCACATCTTTGGAGGCAGTATTAAAGCATTTGACTCAAGCTTTTTGACTTCACTCATAACACACAAAATGCTTTCTGATGCACTGTATCAACAGTCAAACAACATCATCGATACTAATTGATCGCTATTTCTAAGTGTGTTTCTGTAATTGACCAATATACATACCACTTTACAGAGAAACCTGTTGTTCTCACTGTTCCCAGAAAATACTTGTTTCATCTGCATCATTTATAGGAGACTATCATATGTTTGAGTGGTTTAAATGGTCTCACTTTCGTATCTGCTATGCTTCTTACATGTTATTCTCCTTTAGATCCGGCCGTATGTAGGCTGCCTGGTGCAGTACCTGCCCCTGCTCTGGAAGCAATCTGAAGAACACAACATGCTACGCTGTGCCATCCTCACTACTCTCATCCACCTGGTCAAGGTACGGTGCACCCCCATTTTCAATGTGTCTGCATCATAAGCCTACATTTGGCTGGCTCACCATGGTATCGCAGCAACCCAGCTCTAAGCGTAACAGTAACAAAAAGCTATTGCAATTTTACTGAGTTTACCTTATTGATTGGTGCCAATGATTAAATAGCTCCTTTAATGTAAACTTCATTGTGTTGATTGTGAGTGGAATTACCAGGTTCAACAGTTGGTGCTGTCTAGTGGATCTGAATAATTGTGGATGTATTTGTCTGACCACATTTTGCTGAGGCTTACTACCGAACTGTTGGATAGACAGATCTGGGTCCGGTGTATTTCCCATAACAGCTGGGTTACTGTGGCACCACCATTTTTGATTTTTTTTCCCTTTCCCTTGCCTGCCAAAAATGTAAACGTGGCTAGGAAGGCACGTCTGTATTTGCTGCTTTATCATTATCCGATCCAATTTCTCATTCAACAATCTAAGATTCAAAAGTATGTCCAAACCCTCAGTTTATTTTTTGTTTTATTTTATGTTAGCAGCATCTAGCGGCAGATGCAATGTGAACATTTGTTTAAATTGTGTTCAGACTTGTATAATAGTTTATCAGCAAAAACTTGGTGAACTTAAGAAGAATTAGTCTAGAAGCAGCCTGTCATAGCCTGCAGAAATATTTGAACCCCCATGTGGCTGTCGCAGCATTACTTCACAGTGGGAGATTGAACGCTGAGTGATAAGAGACACTCTTCCTTTCAAATATTAACATACGCACACATCTGGCAAGCTGTGGGAGATACTTACGGTTTACAGCTGAAAGGGTTTGGATCACCCAATCGTGTAACTAAACACTAATGTAGAGTTTAATGTAGTGCTGACTAAGGAAAAAAGTATTCTTTGCACTGTTTGTTCAGAATATAACTGGTTTATTGAAAACTATGAATGCAAAGGTCATCATGTCTGTAATTTGAATGTATAAGTAAAAACATCTTTAATCATGAAGGTAAATTCCATCATTCGTCGTTTTTGCTCATACTGATATTCTGAACAATCTGTGCTATTGTATTAGCTGTAAAGTGTCTCTACTGGAGGCTATTTTTATTATATGTACAGCACTTTGGCTCGACCAAAAATCGTTTATAAATGTGCTATATAATTAAAACTTGATTTGATAAATAATACCTAATTGATTCCACAAGAAGTGGACAAAATCACTTTTCGAGAGTTCAATTCAACCCAGCTACACTGTCCTTGACCGTGTTCCTGTGAGGGATTAGAGACGTGTGGCGCAGTAGAGGTTAAGATGACACACTGCTCGGCTGCCTCTTCACACCTTCATCATCTTATATTATAGCCACATGTCCAATACCTGTTTCCTGTGTATCAAACCGATTTATCCAATACATTAGAATAATTAATTGGTTTTTCAACCAATTAAAGTAAATGGGGCCCACGCTGTTTTAAAAGAGCCATAAAATGAACATGCAAATTCCCTCATCACCTCTTGTACTTTAAGCATGGGCGTAGGAAGCATCCTGAATGGGGGGGGGGGCATTTTTAACGGGGGGTTTGGGAATCCCCACCACGAAAAAATATATAGATTACCTGTATTCTAGTGCATTTTAACAGGTGGTTTGATACTTATTTGTGGCTATACTAGCATGAGGAAAATGATGGGTACATTTTGTAAATGTATCCGGTAGTAAAGAAAGGAAACATATTTGATTATTAATTCAGAGCCGTCTTTGAATTAATAAAAAGCAGTTTAAATGCCCATTTTTTTGTACATTTATATACAACAATAAATATGTATGAGTGCATTGAGAGATATTGTTGTGGAGTCATTTATATATAAATCGCAAAATACATTTGTGAATCCTTCTGTGAGCATTTATTAATATCGAGACTGATCTGACTCCATACAGATGTTAAGTTCACCTAGGAATGGTATCATTGACTTAAATGTTCAAATAAATGCTGCTCTTCTGTCTATATTGGTCATATGATGCTCCTTGACTGAAATGTTTCCTGTTCAATATCCCCACTGATTTCCTTAACATTCTGGGATGAGAGTCCACATCACAATTTACTCTAAACTGTCATTTCCCTTTCATCACTCACCTCAGCAACGGACCTCTCTACACTGTCCCTGTGTTCTGCCTCTGACTCACTCTCAAGCGCCTAGATGTCAAGAGAGGTGGTGAAGTGATCATTATGTATTGAGCAGTATACTCTTTCACATTGAATCATAACAAGTCTACTGAATGTAAATACAACTGACTCTAAAGTAAGTCCCAGTCTGTGGCATTGGACATTTTGAAGACTCAAAGTCCCAAGCAGTCGGTAGAATATTAGCTACTCTGTGTAATGTGCACAGAAAATAAACAGTTAACTGAATACGGGGATGGACATTGCCTATAAGCACACACAGCTTCTGAATGATAAGAAGTATAATTAAAACATAATGCACATTACCATTTTGAGAGAGTACCTTAAAGAACTCAGAAAATAATCTCATCGAACTGAGGCTCCAGTAAAACACACTGACTGCGTCTCTACATGGACATCATGGTGTTTACATGAGCACAGAGAGATCGGGTTATTCATGTTCCCCGTTTACATGATAAATACTAGTAACCTGGCATTTCGATGCCTTTCCTCATCTAAACTATTCAGTATTTGTGTCTCTCTATCATGACATAAAGACGAAACTCCTCTCAAGAAGTGAGACGCTTTTGCCCCCGCCGCCATCACTGTTAACTGATTAACTGCTACCAGCTGATTACTTACTTTCCTCTTCTTTGAAAAAAATGTTCTTATGTCCATGTTGTCTGGGGGAGAAAACATATCAAATCAAGAGATCGTCAGCTTTGATTTTCGCTGTATTAACAATGTCCTGAACATTTGGTGTGTGTG
This sequence comes from Pseudochaenichthys georgianus, assembly GCF_902827115.2. Lineage (NCBI taxonomy): Eukaryota > Metazoa > Chordata > Actinopteri > Perciformes > Channichthyidae > Pseudochaenichthys > Pseudochaenichthys georgianus. The sequence goes on along the minus strand of NC_047511.1, from coordinate 25,182,926 downwards.
CCTTACCTCCGCTACCGGCATCGCTTCATACAACAGATCTGAGCTGTCCAACTATGGCAACACAACTTGAACATGTGCGCGCTATGTGAGAATCTATAGGTTACTTACGTAACCCCAGTCTTCAGAGTAACATGAAGTGAGATGTCTCACTATGGGATGCGCCTCATCGCGGAGCAAACAGAAGCATCAATCTCATTACGCCAATCCTGATTGGCTGGTGATCTTGACGTCAGCGTCATTGAAAATCACCCCCTATAAGTAGCTTGCGCCACAACGCATGCGTCATTCAAAATAAGCACCTCTTCTCGCTTCACCATAGCAAGGAGGGCCGTCTGGTGAGACATCTCACTTCATGTTACTCTGATACCTGGGGTTACGTAAGTAACCTATAGTTCTCATTCATAACACTCCGTTCGATGTCTCACTATGGGATATTGTAGCTCCCGTATTGCCAGACGAGCTTATCTCGAAAATCGCCAACCGATCAGAATTTTAACAGGTAGGACTCCGACTCAACCAGGTGCCCAGCACCGCTTGAGTCTGGGAGTAGAACGCCCAGATTGTTAAAAGGCGGACACAAGTGAGCAACGAGTAACAGCTCGCCGCTTGCACCAATGTCTTGAAAGGGAGACATCCTGAACAGAGCCCAGGATGCCGCCAGACCCTGAGTCAAGAGAAAAACTCGCGAACCCGAGGGTGCCTGCGAGCTCTGACTTGTACGGGCCCCACAGCAATTGCCTCCACAATCCAGTGGGAGAGCCGTTGCTTAGTAACAGGCTTACCCTTGTGAGGGTTAGCCCAGGACACGAAGAGTTGGTCATTAAGACGAAGCTCTTTTGATCTGTCCATATATGTGTGTAAAGCCCGGACTGGACACAACAGATCCTGCTGCTGCTCCCCGGAGGAGACCAGCGGCGGAGGAAATGCCTCAATGTCAATTGGGGTACACGAACCAACCACCTTTGGTGTAAAGGCAGGGTTGGGTTTCAACAACACTCTTGTTTGCCCTGGGGCGAACTGAGTGCATGAGGGATGTACAGACAGTGCATGAATATCGCTGACCCGCTTGGCGGATGCCAGGGCCAGTAACAGCACTGTCTTGAGTGACAGATGTTTAATGTCAGCTCCTTCCAGGGGTTCAAATGGGGTCATTTTGAGCCCATTTAAAACCACTGCTAGGTCCCATAAGGGCACCAGCGACCTGGAGACAGGGAGGAGCCTGGGAGCTCCCTTCATAAAACGGCAAACCAAAGGATGTTGGCTAGCCGTCTTACCCTCAAAGCCCACATGGCATGCAGCAATAGCAGCCAGGTACACCTTGATCGTGGAAAAAGCTCTGTGTTTTTCGATCAAGTCCTATAGAAATGATAAAATCACCCCGACAGGACATTGAAAAGAGATGTGCCCTTCTTGAAGGCACCACTCCTCAAACACCCTCCACTTACAGTCGTAAAGAGACCTGGTGGAGGAAGCTCTCGCACTCTGAATAGTGTTTATCACCTTCTGAGGGAGTCCCACTGTATTCAGATTGTACCACTCACGGGTCAGGCCCATAGTGCCCCGCACTCGGGGCGTGGGTGAAGGATCGCCCCCCCCCCGCCTGAGACAATCTGTCCCTGCTCGGTAGGGGCTGCCATGGCTGCCCGCACAACAGCTGATATATCTCCGCCAGCCCGTACGTTGCGGGCTAGGGCGGAAACATCAGAGTAAGTGTTTGGTGTTGCTCCTTCACTCTGGCCAGAGTTGGGGGTAACAGAGCCAGGGGTGGGAATGCGTACAGAGGACCCGGAGGTCAATCGTGTACGAGTGTGTCCCCGCCTAACAGTGCGTTTAAATCGTGCATTAAAGAGAACAGCTGTCATTGAGCATTTTTTCTTTATGCGAACAGATTTAACGCGGCTCCGCCGTAACGCACCCACAGGGGACTCACGATCCTTGGATGTGGAGTCCAGTCTGTATAGAGTGGTGCACCGCTGGACAGTAGTTCTGTCCCGAGGTGCATCACTCCCGGTACCTGTGTCGCTCTCAGAGAGAGGAGACGTCTGCCACTCCAAGGGATCAGTTTGTGTGCCAGTGTGTGACTGGGGACCATGCAACCTCCCTTGGCGGTTCATACACGATATCGTGTTGTCTGTCCTCACGAGGACATGGTGTCCTCTGAGAGACGGCAGGAAGCGTTTTAGGGTGGGGAACACCGCTAAAAGCTCCGGGTAATTTACGTGCGCCCGCTGGAGGTCTCTGCTCTAGAGACCTCTCACCGGGCGACCTTCGTAAATACCCTATCAGCCTGTCTGACATGCGTCCGTGGTGACTACCTTCCGTGAAAGGACAGCACCCGTAGGCGCGTCCCGCACTAGAAAAGTCGGGTGTAGTGCCACTACGCATTACATAATAACCAATACTCTCCGCACGCATGTTGAGCGGGTGCTTTACGAGGACATTTGTCTGCGTAATCTGACTCTGCTCGGCGGGCATTATAGATAAAACCCTTCTTTCTAGGAGAGAGAGGGCCTCTCTCTCCAGAATATGGGTTGACTCTCTCTGGGCTTGTGAAAACAGATAAAGTATAACTGTTTTGAGAAGCCCAGGCAGATGTCGTGAGTATCTCCTGCTGTATGCTCCTTAGAGCCAGCTGAGATGTCACGCTTACGGCTCCAGCCGGCACTGCGCATGCGCGTGACGGTGGTGCCCTTAAAGCCCCAGCCGGCATTGCGCGTGCGCGTGGCGGTGGTGCCTTCACAGACCCGTCAATAATCCGTCTTTTGAGAGATGCCGTAGCTGCTCTCAAAAGGGGAAGAATTGGCGGGCTGTTAATTGGTTTTATTGATTTTCTTTTCATTCTTTTTTTTGAGCTGCGTCCTCGGCCTGAAGCCTGGATGCGTCAGCGGCAAATGTTTTATGACAGAGGAATCAATCAGCATGTGACATGTGCGGACTTAAGGATGGTGTTTAGGCATCTCTCGATACGGCGGAAACACATTCACGGAGGGGAGAAGGAGGGGCTGTCACACCGCTCGCTTCTTCTTCCTCGACTGCTGGCCGAAATTCTGGGTTGGCTGAGCCTGAGCTGCAGCCGGAACCGGAGATTTTCTCGGCCAACTTGCCCTTGTCTCCAGCCTGGGCTGGGGACTCTGGGTGGGCTGCGACCTCTGCGTCGTCGGTGTTTTAAACCGAGCAGAGTTCGAGGCAGCTTGGGCAGAGGACTGCTGCTGCGAGAGCAGCGGCTGGACCCTTCGAGGGAGGCAGAGGTGGAGTGCCTCGTCCTCCCTCTTCTTTGTCTCACACCTCCTTTGCATGGAGGCGAGAGCGGAGCCAAAAATTCCCTCGGGAACGATGGGCATATCCAGCACATCCTCCTTTTCCCAGTCTGGGAGAGTGGTGAGGTTGAGCCATCTCGCTCTTTCCTGCACCACCATGATCCCAATTGCCTTGCCCGTGGCCTGGACGGCGCAGCGTTGGACACGGAGACAAATGTCCGTGACCGCTGCTCCCGGGTTACCCGACAGGTCCTCGCAGAGCTCCGCTTGGTAGGCGGTTAACAGCGAGGACACATTCAGAGCCCTGGCGGACAACGCTGCCGCTTTGTAGGCCTTTTCAGTCATTGCTGACTGAAAACGGTCCGACTTTGCTGGCAGCGTGGGGTTCCTGCCGCTACCAGCGGTTCGATGGGCGGCATGCAGAGCAGGCCGAGCTTCTCCATTCCGTCACAGTCTAGGGAAGAGGCACCCTGGATTGGGACCTTGTTGCTGAAGGGCCGGTCTCTCCACGAGACCGTCACCTCATCCAACATCTCCGGGAAGACTGGAAGGAGTTGTCTCTTTTTCCCCGCTGCTTGGGGAAGATGTTTTCCCTCGTCGCGGGACCTGGAGGTCTCCTTGGCCATTTCGGGCCACGGGACGTTGAGTCTGGCCGCAGCGCGTTTACACACGGCTGCAGCCCGAGGCAGGACGAACAGACCTGGTGTGTGTCTGTGCCCGAGATCTTCAACCCGCAGCCGCAGAGTCGAGCCACCGAGTCCCTGACTCCTCTGGTGTGAGGGAGAGGGGCGTCCATCTTGGCCGCCTCGTGGCGTGGAGAGGGCCCGCTCTCGACAGGTGGGACGGGAGAAAAGATAAAACCACCTTGTCCTTAAACCGGAGAAAAGGGACGGTGTGGGTCTTTTATTCCCGGAGAATACTGACTGGTGTGGCAGTATGCTCCTTTTTAATCCTTTTCCCCTCCGTGGAGGAGAGAAAAGAAAAAACTTCCTCGCTACCGTGGTGTCAGTAGAGAAGGAGGGAGCTAGCAACAGGTGTGCTGCTAGCTTAAAAAAATCGGACCTACCTTACTTTCCGGGGAAGAGAAGGGCGAGGTCGATTTTAATACTAACTGGCGTTAGTACTACCGTCTTCCTGCGAAGCAGAAGGAGTAGCCGGCGAGTGCCCGTCGACCGAAATGGGTATTTGGGTTCAGTCTGTGGACAGTGAAGCTTGCCCGGCTACTGTAGAGATGTGCTCTGAAGCGAGAAGAGGTGTTTGAATGACGCATGCGTTGTGGCGCAAGCTACTTATAGGGTGATTTCCCCTGACGCTGACGTCAAGATCACCAGCCAATCAGGATTGGCGTAATGAGATTGATGCTTCTGTTTGCTCCGCGATGAGGCGCATCCCATAGTGAGACATCGAACGGAGTGTTATGAATGAGAACTGCCTTGGTACAAAGTAGCAGTGAAAACATGGTACGGAGTTTCATTAATTTGGGCATTCTCTCAATAAGCAAGTGGAATGGATTTGATAGTGAAGCTCTGACACAGCGCTCTACAAAGTGCGGCGAGTGGATAGACCGATTCACGGACTTTCCACATGGTAGAAGTGGGGGGGTCTAAACGAATCATTTGAAAAAGTGGGGGGGATTTGTCCCACCCTCATATAATGGCTGTGACGCCCATGGAGTGCATGTTTATTGCATAGACATAAGAACAAAAAAGACACTATACATTTGTTCTCCTTGTTATTTAAAGTGGGAACAGTGCACATGCCTGTCACGTGCTTACATGCATACATCTTGTATATTGTAAGAATAACTCTTGCAGCGGTAGTGTGGCTAAGCCAGTGGTTCTCAAACTTTTTTCAATAATGTACCTCCTTTGAAAAAAAAATTCAGCCAAGTACCCCCTGCTCAGCGCAAAAACAATTTGTTAGGGAAAAAAGCCTACAGTATATAAAGAGGTACAGCACAGTGCTGCACCATCAGAGTCTGATTTATTAAAACAACAACATTGTAACTGAGAAACACTTAAATGCTACATTTCAAATGTTTACAATCCATCCATTCATGGCAAACCAATTTTAACATCATGCAATAACACTAAGACGACATTAGTTGCATTGAACTGATCTTTTTAATAAGTTGTTCTTACAATATAGTGAGAAACATGGGCTTGTGCTTCACTGAGGATCTTTGGCATTTTGACATAACCTGCAGTTATTACACTTTGCGTTTTGAAATATGTGTAACTCTGTTAATATAAAACCCACACTGCTCAAACTTCGTTACTTTTCCTAAAATTGGTATATTTATTTATTTATTTTGGGGCGTGGGGAATGAAGAGAAAAAATATGAGCATTTTATGAGCATGGGATTTTGACCCCTCATATAAACATATGCATAATGCTGCGCTATACTTTGCAGCCACACGCCCTTGCTAAGCAACGCTTATTGTTTATGTCCTTTGATAAGCAGGCAGTCATATCATTAGCTAGAACTAGCTAGATCTGATAGATTTGGAGATAAACGTGAGTGAAGTCTAACCGGACGCGAGAGAGAGATCAGAGATCAGATCAGCTGCTGCTGACGGAGAACACGCAGCTCTTCCGGATCAAAGCTCCCCCGCTGTGATGGACCGTTGAGCAGAGCAAAATACACTAAGCGTTAGACCTAACACACTTAGCTAGTTTATCTACTCTGGAACAAGCTAAACTAGTTATAAATATATGTATTCTTTACTGTTGGGTCACTTATTACAGGTTCAGCGAGCTGCACGAGACTGAGGGGCTGTCAGGAGAGGAGAAGAGAGCACCCCGTTTATTTTTCCCCTTTTATTTGAATGAACTTTTGAATAAAGTAGTTAATCTACTATTAGTCATTTGTTTAAATGAATTAATTATGTTTTTTAGTTTTCATTAACATAAAATAAATCTCACGTACCCCCTGCAGTACTCAAACGTACCCCTAGGGGTCCGCGTACCCCCATTTGAGAACCACTGGGCTAAGTGATACCGGGTTCTTAGAAGGGATGCATGCTGGGAAGCTAGACCATTGGAATGGTGCACTTTTCTATTAGTCTATTGTTCTCTTATCAGATGGTCGGCTAGGAACACCCAATAAGCTAAAGCACATACAATCCCCTTCTTAAAGGCCCCTGTCTGCTGTCTTTGTCAGGTTTCCCTAATTTAGTATTGATTTTCTGTTTCTATGTGTTCTCGCAGGGCCTCAGTGCTGAGTGTAAGAACCTGTACCCCTTCCTTCTTCCTGTCATCCAGCTGAGCACCGATGTTTCCCAGCCGCCACATGTTTATCTGCTGGAGGATGGACTAGAGCTTTGGTACGGACAAGCATACACAATACACTTCACATGTATGAGTTATAGAAAAGACTCAAACTTGACAAACTTGTCGACATCACTTCCTCCCTTACTTGTCATTACACACTGACGCACAGACAACCCATCCATACAGACGCTGCATCTGCCTTATTCTGTCTTCTACTCTTCTGTGTTGCTTAATTTACTTTCATTGTTATCCTCATTCACTGTCCAAGTCATGTTGAGTTCATATGTAGGAGCCAAGCTGCAAACACTTTGCCAAACAAAATAGTGGTAAATGGGCTCACTATGAAATCTGTTTCAGAATAATTTGCATATTCACAGACAACCACTCTCGGTGGGTGATGAAGCTGTGATAATTAATGTTCCTCACAATCCTGCCTTCATGTTATTGTTGAATCACATGCCATTTCAAATTATTTTCTCTCTAGATTCTACTGCAAAACACTTTATTTTGCAAATGCATTAAGCCTGCAAAGAGTGCAAAAGGTTTGGTTTATTAGAAAATAATTTTCCAGGGTTACCTTTTATTACTGTCCCATCATCCCTGCTTAACATATACCACACAGTCGTATGTCAATGTCCTGTCTCCTGTCTACATTGTGTCAGAATACTCACTGATTTATCAACCATCACATTTATTTAAGAACATTTCTTTTATCTGAGCCAAACCACGCAAATAGCTTTTGCTTTCTTTTTCACTTTTTTCTTCTACACTCACTTAACTATGCATTATTTTTCCTCCTTTGTGATGCCCATGTTTTCCTCTTAGCTCACTCTCTGTAATTTGTCCTGTTGTGCTACTCCTCCCATTTTATTTTGCCACCTAATCTATATCATCTGTACTTCCCTCATGTTCTCTTTTATTATTTGCACTTGCTCTCTTCTCCTCTCATTTAACGTTCTCTTCTGCCTGCTCCTCTCTCTCTCTCTCTCTCTCTCTCTCTCTCTCTCTCTCTATCTCTCTCTCTCTCTTTCTCTTTCTCTCTCTCTCTCTCTCTCTCTCTCTCTTTCTCTATCACGCAGGTTGGTGACTCTGGAGAACAGCCCAGCCATAACCCCGGAGCTGCTCAGAATTTTCCAGAACATGGCAGCTTTGATGGGTGAGCTCACATGTAGGGATGGGATTGTTAAGGTTTTAACGGTACTACTACTTTTATCGATACCGCTTATCGATCCAGTCTTTTAACGGTACTCTTATTGGTTCTTTTGGAGAAAAAAAGAAGGTAAACTAACTAAACAAATTGTGAACAAAACTAACATTGCTTTTTATTTAAATTAAATACCTAATATTTCACATCTAAAGAAACAACAATGTTTTAACAAATCGTATTAAATCGTATTAAATAAAGAATTGTAAACGGAATAGCTGAAACTTTAACAAAATAAATAACTCGGTTACTTCTAATCATTAACCCATGTTTGTATCATTGAGTTAACTCCGTGTGTTGCTGCTAGCATACATAACACCTGACGTGGAAACGTTGCTCGTGGATGGGGCTACAGAGCTACTAGAAAGACAGTCGAACGTATTAGAAACTGAGTTGGCGACACTAAAACTGCAATATAATGTTTGTGTAGCAATAATACATATGACATATATTTTTTACATGTCTCCAACCGATAACGTCGGAGCTTAACGGTACCACGGTCTTTAATAATTCAGCCCCGGGGCCCATTTAATACCGGGTCTCGGTACCCATCCCTACTCACATGAGATTCCATTGCTTAAAAGCGATTCTGGCTTTGCATCTTTTAACTTGTTTGTTACGTGTGTGACAAACACAAGCATATATTGAATTAGTGATATGAAATGAAAAAATCATGCTGCTATAATTCAATCTGGATAGTTTAATAAACCTGAGGTCAAATAACGGGTTCTCGTGTATATCCCGTAAAATAATCAGTGTGTGGTACAGAGGAGAGACACGGAAAGCATTTCACATCCAAACAGTCAGTCTGTGAGACGGAAAAAAGCTGCATCACATGATGAAATACTTTTAAAACACGGAGAAGTTGAAATGATGAGTAGAGTAATGCAATCCATGGACACAGGCTTCATCTTTATAGTTTTCCCACCTCTGGATGGTGTAGCTTGCAATGATCACAGTTGTAGCTTTGCAGTATTCTCAAGGCACCAGAGCCACTACTGCAGGACTGCAGGCAGTGGAGAGGTCTGGGGCATTGGGACATATATCACCTGTCGAAGTGTGTGTGTGTGTGTGTGTGTGTGTGTGTGTGTGTGTGTGTGTGTGTGTGTGTGTGTGTGTGTGTGTGTGTGTGTGTGTGTGTGTGTGTGTGTGTGTGTGTGTGTGTGTGTGTGTGTGTGTGTGTGTGTGTGTGTGTGTGTGTGTGTGTGTGTGTGTGTGTGTGTGTGTGTGTGTGTGTGTGTGTGTGTGTGTGTGTGTGTGTGTGTGTGTGTGTGTGTGTGTGTGTGTGTGTGTGTGTGTGTGTGTGTGTGTGTGTGTGTGTGTGTGTGTGTGTGTGTGTGTGTGTGTGTGTGTGTGTGTGTGTGTGTGTGTGTGTGTGTGTGTGTAGGTACTGTATTGATTTGGTGCTTCTCCACATAACGTGTGAGCCAGTCTAATATGATCACAAGCTCAGCCTTATTGGGTTGTACTGTAGAATTTGATCACTTATTGTGCGGATACAAAATCCATGACACGCATACGAGCAAGGGATTGGGAAGATCCCCACAGACGAATGAAACAAAGTGGTGCCAGGAAAATGAATGGCAAAGAGGTTGTATACTGTATAGTATGCATACTGCCTCTAAAAAGCTTGGACATGGATGGATGGAAAGATAAAGGAGGCACTTTTATTTTCATCTTGTGAAGAACACAATTGTTCAACCAATGTAACGAAAGGGAAAGAGAAGTTCTTTCTTATTAAGTGGCAACAGTTGCATTACTATTTACAAGATAGGTCAAATAGGTGACTGTATACAAAATAATGGAGCCAGGAAACTATGAAAGCTATGAAACCTTTGCAAAAAAGCATGTAAAAGCCAAGCATTTGCAATCTTTTTATTTGTATTTAAATGTTTTTATTTAAGTATGTGGGAAGGGGTTGTCACACTTGCCACCGGTCAAAGCATGTTACTGAGCATGTATTTATTTTTGTAACATAGTAAGAAGGAAAATATAATAAAAGTTCACTGAAAACATGAGTTACATGTATGAAAAGGTTACAAAGTGAAAATGGTAGTCCTCATTGCCTCACCATGATTGATCTAAGTGTATCAAAGTACTAAGTGCACAATAACCAGCTCTCGTATCACTGATATAAACGGCTGGTTTAACGAGGGATGAGAGGGGATGTGGAATCGACAAGAAGACGTACCATAAAGAGAAAATGGAGGGAAATAAGGGACACATGTTTAAATAACAATACTTACTAGAATAAAGTCAATATTTTACAGATAAAGGGTTAGGGGTTATCAGAAGGAGCTGGAAGCACAACATCCCGGAAGAAAGGATGTATAGGGTGGAGTTGATTATGACTGAAAGACACTAATGATGAACACTTTGATAGCGTGCTTTGTATATTAGCTGGTAGTTTAACCTGCAGACATCTCTCATTTGTCAGAACAATTTATCTCAGATCGTAACAGATGCAGGCAATGTTTAGTCAGCAGTAGAGTATCAATAGTTGCGTTCCCTTGTTTATATCATAGTTTAACAGTTAGCTTGGGGTTTTGGGCAGATTAACGAATAATGAAAATAATATTTCTTCTTAATAGTACTTAGTTGCAGCCCTAGCAAAAAGGAATAATTTTGCTCTGTACTTGTAATATCTTTTAATCCCTATAAAAGAACATAACATTTCTGTTTGTGATCCAACAAGAGCCTGTGTTACAATGTTTTGCCTATGTCCACCTATGTCTACATAACCTCAGGGAAATTTTACTATTATTCTGTGAATACTACGGAGATGAGCTTTTCTGTAGTTGTGAAAGACACATTAATGCGAATACATTAAAACCTTTCACATCTCCCCAGGTACAAGCTAACAGCATTAGTAAAGTAAAAACCCAACATAAGAGCCAAATGTATTTTATAGGTATGTTTTCCTTCTTTCAAACATTTAGCTTTTTTATGCATGTCAGATTTGTACATCAATATTTCAGTGAATGGTCCCTCTGTGCTTAAGAATCTTCTGGATGCTGTGATGCTGCTCTTACATAATTCTTACTTACTCTAATGTTTACCACTGCCATGCTAACCTGCAGTCATCTGTAAAGCCAAGAGGGTAGATTGAAAACAACAGAAGACGATTCAGTAATTTAACAATTTGAGATTGATGCATGACAACACGGTAACAAATGTTTTATAATAGATCTAGCTATAAACCTTACATTAATAAAATAACTATAACTCTATATCTGCTGTGATAGTCTGCAAAGTCTTTCCTACTTGACTGATACAAGTTGTTTAAGAATTTAGAAAACAGTCTTGCTAATAACTCAATTTGCTAGCTGTTCCAGAGCTTTTAATCATGTCACATGACCTTTTATAAAGAGTTATCATGGAATGGTAGATTGTAAAACTCTTCATCTATCAATTTTTTTTTTTTTACTTCTCCTCTTATGATTTCTCCTTATCTTGTATTTTCGTAGAGTGTTTTAATGGACTTCCAAAAAGCAGTTGAGAGGATAATTTGAACACTGAATCTGGAAGATGTATTGATGCTTTTGATCATATCATAAATCACATTTTTAGCAATCTTATATTCTCTTCTCAACTTGACTCCTTTTTTAAGGTTAAGAGTATCCACCTTTGCTCTACCTCTTTGTCAGAACTCTCTCCTACACATTCTCACTGTCCTGAATCAACCCAAATCCTCGTTCTCCTCTCCAAAAAGCTCTGTAGTAGTCTGATGTCATGCTTTTGTCCTTTACGTCATTATTATGTCCTTTATCTTATTTATAGTGTCCCTTATTTTGACATCTATTTACATCAATGTGTGTTTTTACCACTACAGTATTGTAGCTGCTCGTCAGCACTTTGTAGCGCCCGACCCCTCGTTCACTCGCCCTGTGTCTTTGTATCTCTTGTTATTGTGAAAAATATTTGTTTCCCCTTTGATCAAGTTTAAAGCACATTCATCTCATTAAAGCTAATGAAGTTGTCAAAGCAAGTATTAGAGGTCAAAGCTTCTGTGATGAATGATGATAGCACAGAGTTATGGTCAAAGGTCAGAACAAATTTGCAAACAGTCGTAAAAACCCGTCCTTGTAACACTGAACACCTAATTAGTGAACAATCATTTAACATTTAACAATCATTGCCTTGGATTTTCGATTTCTGTCTTTCTGTCAGAATAGTCAGTCACCATCTTTGGCTGGTTTTTACAACATTTGGTGGTCCATTCATTTAGTTCATAGAGAGCAATGGCGGGATGTGGGCCATTGAGACTGTCTGGCTTTGTATGTGGTCGCAGCCTGCCAGGTGTGTGGCCTGGCCGGCCCGATAAAGAGCCCCGCTCTATCACGGCAAAACTAGAGCGGCAAATTCCCTAATTAGAATGTCAAGAGCCTTGCCTTGGTAAATTGTTAGACCTGCACTATGTTCTGTATCACTGCCACCACGCTCTGAACTAGGACACTATTCAGCTGTGTGCAGCACCGAGCCGATGATGGAGAGTCAGCATGGAAGTTGTTTTCCTTGTTGGCATTACATTGATTAGTGTGAGAAAGTGATGGAGCTAGAATTTCTATTCATTTCAACCTCATTTTATATACAAATAAGAACATGCTGTTTCAAGGTAAATCTGTCCAGGGAAAGGCATGCAACATGTCTCATACATGATTACAGGGCTTCAGTCTGAAACATATGGAGGAAATAAAATATGTTCAAAAAAGCAGCAACCACGAATTAACACGGTAATGGGAAAATATCAGAAACCTGGGGACTTGTACTTACAGCTGTTCACTTGTAATTAAATCACCCAACACTCATTTTATTACAAGGTCTGAAACGGGCCAGCGTTACTAACTTTGCGATCACTTTTCATGTCAAACCACACAAAGTACTTGAATGTTTGTTTTTTTGCAAAATTGGTTTTTGGCTTTGACCTCAGAAAAGTAGAGTACAAGCGCTCCATGGCATCGGTTCAGTAGCTCATCAACACTTAAATTATTCAAAATAATGGAAAATCACACTAACTCAAATCATGGTCCTTCTTTTTCTGCTGGTGTTAAAACATTTGAGGCAAAGTGGAAAAATGTTCAACGCTGGCTGGAACCACTAAGTGTTTTGGGATTTTTGCTTAACTTAAATGGCAAATAACTTTCATAGATTCCATACTGATATTGGTCTATCCACAGTTTAAATGTACATTACAACATTGCTCAAGGGCCTTTAGAGTAATAAGAGCACAAAGCCGGGAATGCAAAACCTTGCTTCATGATCATCCCATCCGTTAGCAATTACTGAGGCAGCCAAAGACATGTCACCCTCATAAAGATCAATGATGCTGCATTGAGAGCTTTCAGCTTAATCCTTTTCCAATGAAAGAATGTGGTCTCGCAGTTAACTACCCAGCTAATGTGCTCCATGGATCAATCTGGACATCCCCGTCAAAGGACAATCTCTTATAACAGGCTTCTCATCTAGAATAAATGACTGATTACTGTATCACAGATGTTGTATATATATGCCCATATTTTCAGCAAAATTGGGATGAATTAGAAAAGCATATAGTGTTGAGAATTTACATAAACACATCTAATTGGTCTTGCAGCTCATCAAGTGATCCCAGAATCCGTTTTCTCCCAATATCTTTTCCCTACGCTCAAACAGCCTATTTTGCCAGGTTGTCCGCACCTGCAGGCAATCTCTTCAAGTTTGGCACACACTTCGACTCAAGGTTGAGCTAATTAGATTTAGGTTTTAAATGTTCAAGATCACTGTGACTTGACAACACACATTTTTGGTCATCATTTAGGTTTATTTCATACAAATCTGTAATGGGTTGAAATTATGTTAAGGATAGGCATTTATTAAAAGTGCAACTTGACCGGCTGGCGAAGACGTACATCTCCAAGACAGTCATTCTAGTTCCTGCTCATTTGTTATTAATGTTTATTGTGTTTATGTTCACTGTTGTCCATATCACTTTTTAACCATTGTTTCCACGAGTGCCATTCTTTCCTGTAGATTGAATGGTAGCGTATTTGGGGCAAACCTATGTAGCAGTGTGTTTATTCGTATCCAGTGCATTCATTGTTTCTCAAGGTTTGATATTGTAATTATCTATATATTTTTATCCTTCTAAATCTCTTGATAATTTGAACCTGATCAATCTTTTAGCTGCTGTTGCTGCAACTTGTATGAGATGCTTCAAGTTTTTCCCAGGCACAGACAGCACAGCGCTAGAAACGTTTTTCCTTTTTCATCTCATACATAACTGTCTCCCCATGATTTTCTTTTTGCTACTTCATTGAATCCCTTGCTGAACTATTATTGCTTTTCTCATGCTTGATTACTCGCCCATGATTTTTCAAAGACTCCAGTCACTCCTGCACAGGTGGGAGCTGGCTTTCCATCATGATGTTTTTATGTTTTTCAATGAGTCCTTTGTGTACAGTCAGATTAGGTCGTCTCTGGAAAGCTGCAGGGGTAATGTTATACCCATAAGAATGTATTTAAGGAGTTAAGCTTGAATAAGATAGCAATGCAAAAGCTATCATCAGCACAATACAAATGGTTTGACTTCTCTCCTGAGGTTGTCCCTCTAACTTTTCTATATTTCCATTTAAACTTAAATTAATAGATGAATATACATTTACAAATCAAATAGTCCTTTTCCATTTGTAAACCTCCATCATAGGGCTTTACTCAGTTCAACCTTTTTTTATATGGCAGGCTCACACTACACTATGTCCTTATGGCACTTTAGTACATATTTTGGCCCTCCTTTTTTTATATCTGTTAACTTTCATCATTTAGCAAACTTTGCCATCCCCATCACACACTGTAAAGCCAAATTTGGTTTGGGAGATGACCAACATTTTAGCAATGTCCCCAACAACCATTACAGGCATTTTATTCTATCACAGTCAGATATGAGGCTCATTTTCCTGTTAATGTTGATAACGGAGGCGGATTCTGAAGCAAATGCCCAGGGCTATGAAGGATGTACTAAGGCTTAGTGTGTGTGTGTGTGTGTGTGTGTGTGTGTGTGTGTGTGTGTGTGTGTGTGTGTGTGTGTGTGTGTGTGTGTGTGTGTGTGTGTGTGTGTGTGTGTGTGTGTGTGTGTGTGTGTGTGTGTGTGTGTGTGTGTGTGTGTGTGTGTGTGTGTGTGTGTGTGTGTGTGTGTGTGTGTGTGTGTGTGTGTGTGTGTGTGTGTGTGTGTGTGTGTGTGTGTGTGTGTGTGTGTGTGTGTGGTCTTTAAGAACACAATTGATAAAAGGTTTCTTAGTTTGTGTCTATTTTCTATTACATTGCATGGAAGAACAAACTATAAAATATTTTTCAATATAATCCAATCCTATCCAATAAAACTAAAGCCGCGGCCGCACTTCAACGTGCCCTATTGAGTTACCAACAAAAGTAGTCAGATTGCATTATTATTTAAGTGTTTACAATTACACCTGCAATATAATTTTTTAGAAGAGAATATAGTAAACTAAGTAAGAAAAAGTCAAATATCTGTAAAAATACATGTGAGATTAAGTGAAAAAATACCCAAAGACTCCTAAAACTAGGGCAGCATTTGCCTTCAGCTCTCACGGAGTTGAGGCAAACATTTTTCCAACTGAAATAAACCAACCATAAAATAAGTTTATGATTTTACTGATGCTTAGGATGACAATCATCCCCACACTTGTTTTTTACCCTCTTTGGTATAAAGCCCTATTTTCTACCCAGAAAAATAGGGATTTAGTGTAAGCTGGTGCAGTATTGTATGTGACAGACAATTGCTTCTTTTCATCGACAGCACCAGGCATTCGTTGTCTCAGGATTTGTCCTAGGACTCTTCCTCCTGGGGTCACACTTCACTCCAGATATAACCTTTTGTTAAATGTGTCAGTCCAGGCTTATAGTTCCCTGCTATCTAATCTGGAGTTGCCTTCAATATGTGCCTGTGGTCTTGTATCTCGCTCATAAACGGTCCCTTACATATTTGTATCATCCTGCGCCTGTGGAGTCATACTGGTGGCGTCTGAGCTCAAAGCAATGATTTAAGTGGTTGATCAGCTGTTGCTGGAGGGCTGCTTTGAGAGCTGTTCAGGCATATGTCACCAGCACCAGAGGTTTAAAGCCTTCTTCCTGTCGTTGAATCGCAATTTGTTTCAGTACACGGTCTGGCTCCGTATGATGACTAATGTGTTTAGCTTCCATACTTTGTGATATGAAGCTGTGAGACTTGTTTCCCACAACCATTATTATTTTGATATCAAGCCTAAGAGCTTGTTTAAATCGGCACTCCATTTTTTTTCTCCTCTGCCTCACAGATGCACAAAACATTGAATTACAATCTAAACACATGAAGAAGAGTATGCCAATTATATTTGTAGTATGCTACAAACACGTGGGTTTGCTATCCTGACTCCAAAATGGTGGAATGAGCTCCCCATTGAAATCAGGACAGCAGATAGCTTGCACATCTTCTGGCGCAGACTGAAAACTCATCTCTTTCGACTCCACTTCGAGCGATAGAATTACTAACAAAGAACTGCTAACAGAGCACTTATATACTAATAAAGGACTGGCTTATCTAAAGCCAGTTGAGTAGCACTTGAAATGTTTGGCTCTATGAAACCTGATGTACTTATATGATTCTATTTTCTTCAAGGTTGTGTCTTCCTGGTCGAATGTACTTATTGTAAGTCGCTTTGGATAAAAGCGTCAGCTAAATGCAATGTAATGTAGTATGTCAATTATTGTTATTTACTGATTAGTTTATAATATACAAGTGCACAACCCTTTGTGTTGACTGAGTATTGTGGGTTTTTCAGTGTAGTGTACATAACAGTTTGACACGGCTCAGACATCGCTGCTCTCTGAGTGCTTTACTATTTACTGCCCTTTCTCAAGGTTGTGTTCCCTTAAAGGCGAGTGTTTGTTCGCATAAATAAACACGTCCTTTTTTTCTTGTTGCAGTGCATAATAATTTGCATGATTGGCAGGTATTAAAGTTGTAGTAATTGCTCAACAGTGAAGTCTCAGGTATCTTCTATCCATATTTGATAGGTTTGTTTTTACTGATTTATATCATTGAAGGTCACTTAATATAAACATAAGGACAGCATTGTAGATTCCCTTGTGTATTACTCCATGTACTACAGAAACTGATAAAGCAGCCTTTTAGTTAGTATGATATAGTTGCAGTCACAAAATGCACCAAAAAAGATGATCTATTTGGCTCCACTACTGCGGACCTGTCATGCTTCCTTGTCCGATGACACAGTGGCCTTGTTCACCCACTGTTAAGCAATCTGTTGCCTTTGCTTTATTCTTTAGAAAGATCCTTCCCTGTCTGTCGCCCCATGCTACAATATACTGCACACAATAGTTTAGTTTAGTTTATTTATTTATAGTGTCGTGGACAGTCCCCATCGATGAACTGTCACAAAAACAGTAAATGGAGCAGCTTTAGCCGACATGGCTAATTTCCAGCCGTTGTCCCTGGCCAGATGGTAATAGACACCCTTAAAATTACAATATATCAACAGCATTAGTTATAAGAAAATATATAAAATAAAAAGGAGGAAAGAGGATAAAAGAGAACAATAAACAACACACGTTACTATATACAGTACATGTCACATATAGCACATCACAATCACATCACAGAAACCAGGGGCAACATCCATGATCACAACATGTAACACTCACGCCATACTTAACACAGACTAGTGTGTGCAGGTGTAGTTCTCAGTGAACCATGTTTTTAAGTGAGCTGTGAAGGTGGTATGTGTATGTATGTCTTTGATTTGAGTGGGTAGAGAGTTCCAGTTTTGTATTGCTGTGACCGAGAATGATGACTGACCAAAAGTACTCTTCCTGAATGGGACTGATAGGTCGCCACGTGTGGAGCTTCTAGTGGTCCGTCTGGTGTTGTTACGTTGAGTAACCAATGAGCTAAGAGGTGGAGGGGCTGTATTGTGCAGGATTTTGTAAACCAGAACGATGTTCCTATACTTTATTAAATCTTCCCAACTCAGGATGTTATGCTTGTTGAGGATGGTACAGTGATGGGAGCGGTTAGGTTTCTGGTCCAGTACTTTGAGGGTTTGTTTGTACAGGGTTGCTAGTGGCTTCAGTGTGGAGCTGTTAGTTTGACCCCAGCTTGTTAGACAGTATGTAAGATGTGACATGATCATGGCATTCATGTATAATTTGCCAGAATTCAATGTCATTGTGTTTCTTATGTATTTAAAATGTGCTAGGCTAAACTTGACTCTTTGGGTCACTTTTTTGACTTGTGTTTTGAATGTTAAATTAGAGTCAATAATGATTCCAAGGTACTTAACCTGAGGCACAATGTTAATATTTTCACCTGAGATGCTTATATTTGACACAATGTTGCATTTTCTTTTTGTGAAAAACATTCCAACTGTTTTGTTGACATTAAGCTGAAGACAGGAGCGGTGTAGCCAGCTAGTGATCAGCACTAAAGCTCAGGTCAGTTTATCAGCAGCCTTTTGCTTTGTGTTGGCATGCACATATATCACAGTGTCATCAGCATATAGCTGTGTTTCCACATCAGGACAGACAGATGGCAGGTCATTAATATATAGGGAAAAAAGAAGTGGACCAAGTATTGAACCTTGTGGTACTCCGGTGCTTAAGTCTAGCACCGGAGTACATCAGAACATCAGAACAATTCCTTTAATGCACATCGAATGTCACGTTGACATTAGAGAATGTCAGTACAAAGAGAATAAGTACAAACTTTGTAGTTTGTACTTATTCTTGTTTTTGCATACACCTTTGCAGCTGATTTTAAAATCAATCAGTGTCCTCTCTTGATCTGAGCTCACCTAACCAGCCTGCACAGTGCCTGTGTTTAGCGTAATGCTGCTCCCTGCTATGATGGCTGTGTTGAATATTTATGTGTGCTGACTGAATTTGAAAATAGGGCCCTGGAATACATTATGTATCTACACACATAACAGATGCTAGAACACATTATGTTCATTACCTCACTGTGGCTGGCAGATGGCTAGGGATAACATATTGCATACATCAACTTTAACCTGTTTGCACTGGCATGGTTAGACTGGACGTCCTCTAAGTACTTACCAGTTACTGTGATTCTCCTCCCATTCCATTTTTAAAAAATATATATATTTCATTTTCAAGATTTTCAATACAACAAAATATATATATGGCAAACATACATTTTATATATAAAAAAAAAAAAAAAACCTTGTTCTGTAAAGGCAGGCACTGAGCTTCAGACTGGTTACAAAAGAACATATTCAAGTGCTGGAATGAGATAGAAAGCATCATTAACTTAATTATTACCTCTCACCGCCTGATGATAGTCAACACAGATCTAAACGGGGCCCGAGACACCAACATATAACCCACATAATTGCCGTCATAGCCTTGTATTCAAAGCTAACCTGATTAAACTCAAAGAGCCTTCGTGGCCACTTCCCAGATGATAGTCTTGGTTTATATGCTTGGTGTGTGTTTGGACTGTTGGCATGCAGATGTGTGTGTTAACGTCTTAGTTCCTGTCTGCCCATCAGCTGTCTTTCAGTCCCCTCTCCTCTCTTCCTGACCTCTCACCCTATGTGTGTCCACGTATTACCCGCAGTCTATTCTTGGTGTTATAGTCTGTTACCATGCCAGCTTATATTAGTATCAAAGCTTATATCCTTCTGTCTATATGTTAGTTCTGGTGTATATTTAAGCTGTCTCATACTGCTCATGTCCTCCTTATTTTAATCAGCTACGCTTTCTATTTGCAAACTAGATCAGCCTTCTCTTCTGTGTCCTGTTTTCTCTCGTCCTGGTCTGAAGCAGACTCAAAACACCATAACTTCTCCCTCTCTCCCTTAATAATAATAATAACTGGGATTTCTATAGCGCCTTTCAAGGGACCCAAGGTCGCTTTACAGGAATAGGGCAAGCACAAACAAAACAAAACAAAACAAAACAAAGGTCAGACAGACAAAACAACAGATAGATTTAAGGGCCGAAAGCCTTGATGAACAGATGGGACTTGAGGGCCCTTTTGAAGGCGTCCAGTGTGGGGATGTTGCGAATCTCCGCAGGGAGAGCGTTCCAGAGGGTGGGGGCTGCCACACTGAAGGCTCTGTCCCCGAAGGTTCTCAGTTTGGTGCGGGGGGTGGTGAGCAGGCCAGAGTCTGAAGACCGCAGGTTCCGGGGTGGGGCATGCGGGTGAAGGATGTCCGATAGGTACTGGGGGGCAAGGGCATGGAGGGACTTGTAGGTCAGGAGGAGGACTTTGTAAGTTATGCGGAACTTGACCGGCAACCAGTGGAGGTGGATGAGGGTGGGAGTGATGTGCTGCCAGGGCTTTGTGTGTGTGAGGACCCGAGCTGCACAGTTAACCCCTTTTGTTCAGCAAAATATATTTTTGCTCAGCTGCCCCTCCCCCATTTCCCAAGCTTCATGCACTCTTGCTCATACCACACCCACATTTTTATATATATATATATATATATATATATATATATATATTAGTGCTGTCAAAATTATCGCGTTAACGGCGGTAATTCATTTTTTGAATTAATTGCGTTAACATATTTAACGCATTTAACGCATGTGCAGGATGGCCCGCCCCATACGTGCCACCAGTGGCAGCGCCAGGGTATGGCTGGGGTAGGCTACACCCATACCAAGAAATGGCTTAGCCCCACCATGAAAAATGATGTTAAAGTAAGCAAAATAAAGTCTGCCAACTCGCGCGGAGTAAATTGCACAGACAGCAGTTAGTAAGATTGATTTCAGTAGCCACGGTTTTGAAAACTTTTGTCACGTAGTGATCGTCTTCTCAATAGAACATCTTTGATAACGGCGTGGTGTTGTTGCAGGAAGTCCCGACGGAGAATACTCTTGCTGTAGTACAGGGCAGAGCCATATCATAGTAATAATATGGCTCTGGTACAGGGGTGCACATAACTGGTACGCAGGTTATGTGCGTAATCTGAAATGCGTACCGTCACTTGTGTCACAAAACGCATTTGCGTACCGACGTACTTGTGAAGCTTTTCCAGAAGGCGGTTAGATCACCGGGCGACAGAGTCGGTCTCCGTGTGCACAGACAGGGCTGCTGTTAACGTCGGTCTGTACAACGGAACTGTGCCAAAACTACGCCAACCGGCTGCGTAGGGAGACTCCCCCCATCACTGGAGAACTGCGCTAAAACAGCTGATCACAACGTTCACACTCTGTGGTCACGAAGTACTCCACTAGCCCCCCCCCCCCCCCCCCCTCTGTCGACTTTCCTGAAGTACTCCCCCGTTGATAGAAATCAACACGTAATGAATTAAGACCCCACGGTTTGATGATTGATAGGTGTGTGGGCTGTCTTTTACTTTGACACGCAGACATTTTTTATAATAAACATAGATACTGTATGTTAAATGGATATATCCGCCTTCTTTCATTTATCTTTCCATTCCCACAACAATATACATAAATAAATGGTATATTTTGGACATAGTTCGAATGGTGACTAATCATGATTAATTAATTTTTAAGCTGTGATTAATCTGATTAAAAATTGTAATCGTTTGACAGCCCTAATATATATATATATATATATAAAGGCAAAGATCAGACAAACAAGACAAGGTACAAAAAGGATTTCATGCTGTTACAATTAGGCAACAGCATGCTTAACAATTAAGCTTCAGTTATTTTTAGTAGATTCTCACCTTCTCTTACAACCTCTAATTGCTGGCAAATAAGCAGCCACTTGTTTATTTTTTAATTGAAGGCAAAAAGCATTTTCTAAAATTACCACTTTGTGTTTTTTTACCTTTTTTCTGTGTTAGTTGAAGTTCCTTTCAGCATGAAAGAGCACATACGGAAGCACTCAAAATTATCAAAGCACCTGTTACAAGACAAGTAAAGACAAACCTTGATGTTATTTTTATGGACGAGATTAACCCCGGTAGTTACGCTTGTTGTACACAATCCAGTTTGTCTATCATTTTACATACATGACTTTCCATAATTATTTTCCATTCCTACCTTAACACATACATTAAACCCTGTTTGTCTAATTGGTCATTTTAACATCTAATGTTGTGTTTCAGAGATGAGCTCGGAGAACATGCGAACCTGCTTTCAGATCGTTAATGCCTACTTATATTTGTCTGCCACAGACTTCT
This sequence comes from Pseudochaenichthys georgianus, assembly GCF_902827115.2. Classification (NCBI taxonomy): domain Eukaryota; kingdom Metazoa; phylum Chordata; class Actinopteri; order Perciformes; family Channichthyidae; genus Pseudochaenichthys; species Pseudochaenichthys georgianus. The sequence continues at coordinate 25,161,018 of NC_047511.1, read as the reverse complement.
TACAGGTGAGAAACACACACACACACACACATTTTTAAACTGCAATATAATCCACATCAAGTAAAACGTTTAATCCACGTAAAATGTAAAACTCCCCCGTGCCTATTTTTTTCTTCAGAACTATGCAGAATCCTTGTGTCGAGCTTTCTGCGCTCTGCTGAAAGACATCACAGATGAGGGACAGGTCCAAGTGCTCAAGGTACCCTCACCCTATCCCTCTTCTACATAACTGTATTACTTCTGTTGATTCTCTTGTTCTCTCTCTTCCCTCCTTAAGTTCAACTTTTTTCACTCTGCACTCAGGGGTGGATGCTAGGTTTAACCATTGGTCCCACAAGCCACCAAGCCCCTTAATTGGGTCAATTTGGTAAGGGCCACAAATCTAAATGGAATTAATAGCATTACAGAAAAGTAAAAAATAAAAATTAACGCAACGTTTATTGAATTTAACTCTTCAATTAAAATAGATTATCATAAAGAAAATCTTAAATAAGATAATGACAAATGAACTTTAAAATAAGTACTTTTTTGTATGGGTTAAGATGAGCAGGACAATACTTCAGGTTGCGCGTGTGTGTTCGTGTGAGTGCTTGTATGTGTTCATGTGAGTGTGCACATATGTTGTTTGCACCGCTTCAGTATGCAGAATGCCAAGGAGCTTTAGCTTAGCTTCGTAAAGCTCAGTGGCATTACGGCACATCTGGCTCATGCTAATCCTTTGTTCTATGGAGAGAGAGCCAGCAGACAATAAACCTGTCAACCTGCACACCGTGTGCACACTCTCGCCACACACAGCCTCCCTGAGAACATGGGGATCAGAGTAATACGCCTGTGTTCCTTTGAAAAGTTCACATGCATTTACACACTTACAGAGATAGATATAGTGTTGATTTCTGTTCGTTGTTCTCGCGTCCAGGAGGAAGTTTAAAATAAGAGGCTAATGGAGTCTCTGAAAAGGTTCAAATTGGTACTTTAATTAAGTAGCATGGTTTCAAAACAAACAGAGAGGTATTGGGACAACAGCTGTTGTCTCGAAGTTGGTCCGGTGAGAAGAGGCAGAGATCACGTTCTCCCTCAGCCCGTATCTCTTTCTTGGCTCCTCCTTTCAATTACGTAGGGGGTCCGCCCTCCTCTTTCTTCGATGTCCGATATCGCGCATAACAGAGGATTTAGACATAGTGTGTTCATTGTATAACTCCACACGCCTTTTCTCCTCATACACTCATTCATGACTTTTTATTTAATGCATTTTAACGGCTGTAATTGTTGTTAACGTAAAACCGGAAGCGGTCACTGTTGACAACGGCAACGCCTTTCATTACAGCTTTTCAAAGTAAACTTAACCGGAAATGTTTTCAGAATAAAACTGTTTTAAGCTTACTGTGTGTTTAAGCTAAATTACATAATTCAATATTGATTTTCATTTCTTACAATAGCCTCTCAGTGCCTGTCCCCGTGCTTCTGTGTTTGCCGAGCTTTCAGTTAAACATTCTCATTTGAGGCTTACATTTGCAAATTGTGATGTTAAAGTGTTGCATCATCATTTTGTTTTAGTCTGGATTAATAATGTTCAGTTCCCCTGAATAATGATCGGGGAAACTGAATTCCGTCCCTGTCCTTTCAGATAGTTTTTGTGGCTAAATGTAAATATTACTGAGGTGTTTTTCAAGTCAAGCTCATGCATTTCTGAACCTTTCAGAATACTATGGCCTTCATGAAGGTTAGGATTTATTGCAGGTAATGCTGTGCAAACAATCAATGTTCTGTAAATATCTGGATATAAGATAGATATCATCTAATATTTTGGATATTATAATATGACAGAAGTGTTTTCTTCCCTGTTTTAGAAGCTGAACTTATCAGAATGTTTTTGCTGTTCTACTTTTACCCACTATATTTTCAATACTGATGATAATTTATAGTTATAAACGTTTAATGAAAGCACCAATATTAATCCCTACAATATCCGCAAATATCGTTATTAATGCATTTGGTTAAAAAATACAACATTTTCACATTACTTATCGTATTGTGGCACTGTTTTGTTGCTGTACTTATTCTTTTTATTTTACCTTAAATGCTCATGCAAATTTCTTGGGAAACTAAAACTTAAGGAAATGACCTTGCTGCACATTGTAGGTCAGACCCTCAATTATAAGGAGGCTTTTCTACACTCTTGTATTATCTCTTGAAAAATGAAGCTCACGTTAACTCCCTTTTGCCCCGCATGGCCTCCCACACTTTGCTGCCTTTATATCATCCTTTGTCTGACCCCCACTGCCTCTCCTTTGGCACACTCCTTTTCTGGCCCAAGTTCTCCCTTCTGTTTCTTTTTGCTACTTTCCTTACTTTCCTCTCTGAGTACCGTCTCTAATCCTCCCTGTTCATGTGTCTCTGCAGGTGGTAGAGATAGCTTTAAAGGTTAGCCCCATACTGGGAGCCCACATGTTCCAGCCCCTGCTGCCAGCTGTTTTCAGAGGTATCGTGGACGGTGAGGTGAGTTTTACCTCAACACGGATCAGAACTTGAATAATGAAAAATGGAACAATGTGGAAAATATGTATAATAATCCCTATGGGGCATATTCACTAATTTACTGAATACTTTAACATTTTATCCTAATAAACTTGTGTCCTGTGTCCTGCTCCGGCATCTACTTTCTACTTTCAGTTTGCCCTTTCGTGTCACTGAAAAATGAATTATTATGGAGACTGTATAGTGGTGTTCATTGATCATTTGACTCAGTTAAGAGTCACAGGATGCCTTTCAATGATTCTGCTGTGTCAGTAGACCCGTCATCTTTCCCCTTATTGTGCTTAATGAACTTTACTTTATTTAAAAGCATTTGCTCATGTCTCTGCGTCAACATGAGTGATTGTGTATATACATCGCTGTGTGTGTGTGTGTGTTGTACAGAGATATCCTGTGGTGATGTCCACTTACCTAGGAATTATGGGTCGCGTCCTGCTCCAGAACTCCAGCTTCTTCTCCTCTTTGCTCACTCAAATGGCCTCGGATCGCAGCCAGAAGGTGAGATTCGATGTTCCCACTTCGTTTCTGTCTCCTCAGCATAAGTCTCTGTGAATATTTGAAGACACAACATGCAAAGTGCCCGTTAAAAGGGGATAACTCTGAACGAGGCCAACGTAATGAGCCAAGGAATTGAAAGTGGGAACCGGTTCACAATGTCTCGTTTTGAGTGGTCATCCATTCACCGTGAAACCCTGACATATTGTTTTTCTCTGAGCAACATTGGCTTTTCCTTGTTTTGACATTTTGATTTATATAGCCCAATATCACAAAATGGCCTCAGGGTGCCTTTAACATTCTGCCTTTATGTAAATAAATGAAGGCTCACGAGTTGTCTCCTCATCACACACTCGTGTTTTGACTTTGTTCACTTTTATGTAAACAGTAGGCCCATATTTAAATATATAAATAATATCTATCGGTACACTGTATATTAGGTTGTCAGTCTCTTTTTATAAGACTCTTTCTTAAACTCTTTGTATATTTAATTGATGTCCTCTATTTGTGTCTCCACTTCCGTTCCCCCACTCTCTCCTCATCAGATGGACGAGTTGTTTGGCAGTGTGATAGAGATGTGGGTCGACCGCATGGACAACATCACTCAGCCAGAGAGGAGGAAGCTGTCCTCTCTGGCTCTGCTTTCCCTTCTTCCATCCGACAACAGGTGAGAAACATATGTCATTCATTTATGTGCAGATGTGGCTTTGAACTGGTGGGAAGTGAAGAGACATACTTCACACATTGAATTACTCAGCTTTTTTTTTTACTATAGCTGTTGGAATGATCCTTCTTTGAGAGATCTGTGTTGCGTAACAAGTTGTCGCCAACAGAAGAACATATTATAGGTTGTTAAAACATTGGATGACGACATTACATTTTACATATACCACACTATGCCGCACAAAATCAGCCTTAACATCACATGTATGCAAAGTGCAGGCAAACATGGGGCACATACCCTCTAGACTAGGGATGGGTACCGCGCCCCGGTATTAAAGGGGCCCCAGGGCAGAATTATTAAAGCCCTTGGTACCGTTAAGCTCCGGCGTTATTGGTCTTTTTATCGAGTAACTTTTCCACGTCAGGTATTATGTATGCTAGCAGCAACACACAGAGTAAACAAAATTATACAAACATGGGTTAATGATTAGAGGTAACTGAGTTATTTATTTTGTTAATGTTTCAGTTATTCTGTTTAGAGTTCTGTCATCAGATTATTTAATACGATTTGTTAAAAGACTGTTTATACTACTTATTTAATTTAAAGGGGACCTATCATGCAAAATGCACTTTTTGATGTCTTTTATACATAAATGTGTCCCCGGTGTGTCAGGGAACCCACGCAGCATCAGAAAATAAAACCCTCTCTCTTTTCCTCCATACCCAAATCTCTAAAAACGGGGATACAACGGAGCTGATCCAGATTTGCGATATCGGCGGCCGACCCACAACACCATCAGAAACCTTGCTATCAGAAACAATGCCCGACTGTTTTGGAAGTAATATGGTCATATTGTGTTTACATTAGCATCGCTAACACTCAGAGCTAACCTGTACTGGAGAGAGCATGTGTGTGAAGAAGCGGGAAATAAAAAGGAACTCACCTTGTGGTACAACCGGCAAGTAGGGTTGGGTACCGAGAACCGGTTCCGGTTCGGAACCGGTTCCAACATTTGGATTCCAACGGCATCATTTAGAAATGTGAATTTCGGTTCCGCTTTCCGATGCCTGAGCAAATGTTTCTCGCCGCTCTCCGTAGCCTACTGTATGACTGTGGCGGTGCGGGAAATGTAGCGTTGTACCTACACTTCCTATAGCGTAACCATGTTCGCCTAGGGCGCCAGATCTGTGGAGGCGCTGCGCTGACGGCTCTGGGAAGAAAAAAAAATGTTTTGACTCATCCTAATTTTCGGCCTTGATGTAACAACATTCATAATTAGTAAATGTAACACCCTTTTCATCTCGGTTACACTTTTCATTTGCCCTGTACGATGGGCGCTGTAAGTGATGAAAATGGGGGATGTTGGCTTATCTGGCACCCGCAGCTCACAGCCAAAGTGCGAGTGAGCGTGGAAGCGAGCGAGGGTGCACCGGTACCAGCGCTGTTGTTATTAGCATCTGGTGCTAGCTGCTCTAACGGAAGAAGAAGATGTTTCTACAATGATGTGGAGGGAGAGTCCTCTCCAGTCAGACTGAGAGGCTCAGTGAGGTAAAGGACTCTTGAGTGTCTAGATAGTTCACTTTAGTCTAAGTTATCTCAGTGGGTCTCAAACGTTTTGATCACAATTTATGTAAACACATATTTCCAAGGCACTCCTTTATAATTATTGGGATAAAACAGGTTTGAAATCATTCCAATGTATACTATAGGACAGTAACCCAGACATATCGTTTTAAACTGGAGAGATACAAAAATATGCATTAATAAAATAGTAAAATAAAATACATTATTGGCTATGGTAGGTTATTGGTTATGTTCACATACTTATTTAATTATTAAAATGTAAACCGATCTTTTTCATATGGGTGTTTAGAGTTGTACCCCCTAGATCTAGTCTCTAGTAATTCTGCTTAAAGTGCACCAGATTGAAGCATTTTTACTTTAAAATGTTCAAACATTTCTTCTAGGTATGCCTGAGAAGGCAGATATGCTGGTTTTTCTCAACAAGAACTGTTCTTTAAAAGTTGGACTGTTGCACTGTTGTAGCTTCAGTGGTTCTCAGGTTACAGTTACATAGCAGTGAATATAAACAGACTGATTAATGTAAACTAACCTGTGTAAAAGTTTCTCGAATAAATGTAATTTTTTTTTGGTGGAAGAAGCATGTATCATTTTTTTACCCTGCCCCTCAAAGAATTGGAATTGAGAACCGTTAAGAACCGTTCAAAAGACCTCATGAAAGACGACACAGGAAGTGAGGATACCCGGCCCGGAGGAAGCCCGGGGTCCCCTTCTGGAGCCAGGCCCAGAAGGAGGACTCGTCGGCGAGCGTCTGGTGGCCGGGCTTGCCACGGAGCCCGGCCGGGCCCAGCCCGAAAAGGCAACGTGGGCAACACCTCCGCTTCTCCGTCCCGCGGGCCCACCACCTACGGGAAACATCGATGGGGTCGGGTGCGCTGCCAGAAGGGTGGCAGTGAAAGCGGAGGGTCTCGACGGACCAGACCCGGGCGGCAGAAGCTGGCTTTGGGGACGTGGAACGTCACCTCTCTGGGGGGGAAGGAGCCGGAGCTTGTGCGGGAGGTGGAGCGGTACCAGTTGGATCTGGTTGGGCTCACCTCTACGCACAGCGTCGGCTCTGGAACCTTACTTCTGGATAGGGGTTGGACTCTATTCTTCTCCGGAGTTGCTCAAGGTGTGAGGCGCCGGGCGGGTGTGGGGATACTCACAAGTCCCCGGTTAGGTGCTTCGTTGTTGGAGTTTACCCCAGTGGACGAGAGGGTCGCCTCCCTACGCCTGCGGGTTATGGGGGGGAAAACTCTGACTGTTGTGTGTGCTTATGCACCCAACAGCAGTTCAGAGTATTCGGCCTTCTTGGAGACCCTGGAAAGAGTCCTGTATGGGGCTCCTGAAGGGGACTCCTTAGTCTTACTGGGAGACTTCAACGCACATGTGGGCAATGATGGAGACACTTGGAGGGGCGTGATTGGGAGGAACGGCCCCCCTGATCTGAACCGGAGTGGTGGTTTGTTACTGGACTTCTGTGCAGTAACAAACCACCACTCCGTACATAAGGATGCTCATAAGTGTACGTGGTACCAGAGCACCCTAGGCAGAAGGTCCATGATCGATTTCGTTATCGTATCATCGGACCTGAGGCCGTATGTTTTGGACACTCGGGTAAAGAGAGGGGCGGAGTTGTCAACTGATCACCATCTGGTGGTGAGTTGGGTCGAGTGGCGGGGGAAGCCTCTGGATAGACCTGGTAAGCCCAAACGTGTAGTTCGGGTGAACTGGGAACGTCTGGAGGAGGCCCAAGTTCAGGAGGCCTTCAACTCACAACTCCGGCGGAGCTTTTCGGGCATTCCTGTGGAGGTTGGGGACATTGAACCAGAGTGGTCGGTGTTCAAAGCCTCTATTGCCGAAGCCGCGGCGGGGAGCTGTGGTCTCAAGGTCCTAGGTGCCTCAAGGGGCGGTAACCCTCGAACCTCCTGGTGGACACCGGTGGTCAGGGAAGCCGTCCGACTGAAGAAGGAGGCCTTCAGGGATTTGTTATCCCGGGGGACTCCCGAGGCAGTTGCAAGGTACCGACAGGCCCGAAGGGCAGCAGCCTCATCCGTGGCCGAGGCAAAGCAGCGGGTGTGGGAGAAGTTCGGAGAAGACATGGAGAAGGACTTTCGGGCGGCACCAAAGTTGTTCTGGAAAACTGTCCGACACCTCAGGAGGGGGAAGCAGGGAACCATCCAAGCTGTGTACAGTAAGGATGGGACGTTGTTGACCTCAACTGATGGAGTGTTGGGGCGTTGGAAGGAACACTTTGAGGAACTCCTGAACCCGACAACTCTGCCCTCTATGTTAGAGGCAGAGCTGGAGTATGACGGGGGATCAACGCCAATCTCCCGGGGGGAGGTCACTGAGGTAGTCAAACAACTCCACAGTGGCAAAGCCCCGGGGGTGGATGAGATCCGCCCGGAAATGCTGAAGGCTCTGGGTGTTGAGGGACTGTCATGGTTGACACGTCTCATCAACGTTGCGTGGAAGTCGGAAACAGTACCGAAGGAGTGGCAGACCGGGGTGGTGGTCCCCCTTTTCAAAAAGGGGGATCAGAGGGTGTGTGCCAATTACAGAGGCATCATACTACTCAGCCTCCCCGGGAAAGTTTACTCCAAAGTACTCGAAAGGAGGGTCAGGCCGATTGTCGAACCTCAGATTGAGGAGGAACAATGCGGATTCCGTCCTGGTCGTGGAACGACGGATCAGCTTTTTACTCTCGCAAGGATCCTGGAGGGGGCCTGGGAGTACGCTTATCCGGTCTACATGTGTTTTGTAGACTTGGAGAAGGCGTATGACCGGGTTCTCAGGGAGTTACTGTGGGAGGTGCTGCGGGAGTATGGGGTGAGGGGGTCTCTACTCAGGGCCATCCAATCTCTGTACTCCCAAAGCGAGAGCTGTGTCCGGGTCCTCGGCAGTAAGTCGGACCCATTTCCGGTGAGGGTTGGCCTCCGCCAGGGCTGCGCTTTGTCACCAATCCTGTTTGTAATATACATGGATCGGATTTCGAGGCGTAGTCGTGGGGGGGGGGGGGGTCTGCAGTTCGGTGGACTAAGGATTGCACCACTGCTTTTTGCAGATGATGTGGTTCTGATGGCTTCATCAGTCTGCGACCCTCAACACTCACTGGATCGGTTCGCAACCGAGTGTGAAGCGGCTGGGATGAGGATCAGCACCTCCAAATCTGAGGCCATGGTTCTCAGCAGGAAACCGATGGACTGTCCACTCCAAGTAGGGAATGAGTCCTTACCCCAAGTGAAGGAGTTCAAGTATCTCGGGGTCTTGTTCTCGAGTGAGGGATCAATGGAGCGTGAGATGGGCCGGAGAATCGGAGCAGCGGGAGCGGTATTGCAGTCGCTTTACCGCACCGTTGTGACGAAAAGGGAGCTGAGCCGGAAGGCAAAGCTCTCTGTCTACCGGGCCATTTTCGTTCCTACCCTCACCTATGGTCATGAAGGATGGGTCATGACCGAAAGAACGAGATCGCGGATACAAGCGGCCGAGATGGGTTTCCTCCGCCGGGTGGCTGGTGTCTCCCTTAGAGATAAGGTGAGAAGTTCGGTCATCAGGGAGGGACTCGGAGTTGAGCCGCTCCTCCTTCGCGTCGAAAGAAGCCAGTTGAGGTGGTTCGGGCACCTAGTTATAGGGATGTGCATCTCCATCACTGAGGCCGATGTGATGCGCATCTCGATACGTTGCCACGATACGATACATTAACGATACATTTGAAACACCAGGCGATGCGATACGATACGATTCACCCCTGTTGCGATACAGTTCGATACGATTTGATTCAACATTATGCGATTCGGTGCGATACAATGCGATTCAACACTATGCAAAAATAATGATACTTCAATTTGGTACGACAGAGGATTTTTGTTTTATTCCTTATATGCAGCAAATCATACATTAACAAAAAAGTGCTTTACATATTTGGTACTGTACATCCCATCATGCCGTTTATTTTTTTACCTTTAAAATCTCTCCAGAGTACAGTACCATGTTATAACACCTCACAGTTAAACAATGTAAGGATGCATTGCTCATGATTAACAATGTGCAAATAACAGCTACCATAGTGCAATGCCATACAGCTGCCAGCCTGATGTGCTGAACACTCATTCATAGGCTGACTCACCAGTGAGCAGAAAGCAGTGGTTTCTATATGAACAATAAAGAATACAAATAACCTTTCACAAACAGCTCTTTCATAACTGCTTACAGTGAGGAAGACATTTAAACTGTTATTGGCCGTCACAGGCTGCTATAAACTAAACACCACTCTTTCTGACAGAACACCTCACTGAGTGATTGAACTCATGTCTAACTTTCAGGTTTCTCTTTTCAGCCGCAGACCCCATGTCGCCTCTTTATGTGCGTCGCTAAGTTCCTCGTACTACTTGTGTACTTTAAAGTGGCTCGGCATCGTTAACAATTTGCGAGCGATTTTTCAAGTTGACCGTCTGTAGTATATAGTGCCGCGCACATATACCATCAGGACGTTACTGATGGGGTGCGGCTGCGGAGTGATACTGTGTGTATGCAAGCCCGCATCTAGGACGGATCTATGTATCATGGCTGTAGACCTGTTAAGTAATAAAGATACCTCATACAAAGGTCTACGGATACCTGATCACTCTCCATGACCTGCGGTCAGCTATAGAGCATAAAGGACTATTACACCGTCTTTCTTGAACAATCCAAAATGTTGCCAAACGTTTGATTTGTAGGTATTTTTCGGTGCGCTGTGTTTCTCTTTCTCCTCAACTTCCGTGTGGGTTGATAACTGAGACTCTCGGCCTCCGTAGTGGCGAAGCAAATATCAAAGATCGTCTCTGCTGATCGTTGACAAGAGGAGGGGATTTTATATGAATGAATCGTTTTTTTACCGATGCAAAGACGCTACGCAATCGATGCATCGCGAGTTCAACCCAAACTGTAGCCGATGTGCACTCTTTCAACCGGTGCACTCGCATCTTGAACGTTTATGCCGGTGCACCGATGCGAATCGGTGAATCTTAACATCTCTACCTAGTTAGGATGCCACCTGGGCGCCTCCCTAGGGAGGTGTTCCAGGCACGTCCAGCTGGGAAGAGACCAAGGGGTCGACCTAGGACCAGGTGGAGGGATTATATCTCTTCGCTGGCCTGGGAGCGCCTTGGGATCCCCCAGTCAGAGCTGGTTGATGTCGCCAGGGAAAAGAAAGTTTGGGGCTCTCTGCTGGAACTGCTACCCCCGCGACCCGACCACGGATAAGCGGGAGAAGATGGATGGATGGAACCGTTAAGAACCGGAATCGAAAAGTAGAATCGGAATCAGAATCGTGGAAATTCAACCGATACCCAACCCTACCGGCAAGAGAGAAAGCCTTTGAGCTCCATACTGTTTCAGAAATAATCCTTGATCTAATCCTTGATGCGTTTCATCACCGCAGCATTTTAGACAGTATCTGTCCCGCATGAGCCGGCATAAGCTCCGCCCCCTCTTATTTATTTATTTTTCAGTTTAAAAAAAAGGCTGGCTCTTAGGCTGCAACAAATATGGGAGACCAGACAAGTTAAGTGTAACGAAAAGGATATTTATTTACTATAACAAAAACCAAAGGACTTCAAAGAAACCTAAGCAAATGTGGAAGTCAGTCATCAGTAACTATTGCGTATATGGGTGTGTGACACGGCCGTGTCCAACAGAAGAGTGAGAGGGCAGTATAGGTTGGTGTTGGCCTTTTATGTTGAAAGCCCAGGTGTGACTCATCAGGTTGATCACCTGAAACACAAACAAGAGCGAGCAAGCAGAACCCAAAGGCAGAGACCCCTAGTGGAGGGGTGGGGGTCGTAACATGAGGCATGGCTAGAATGGGTGATCTTTTTTGTTGTTGTTGACCAAAACACTTCATAGACATGTTTTTTATATTTTTTTATATATCTGAGACCTATGCTATTGCCTAAAAATATCATGATAGGTGACCTTTAAATAAAAAGCAATGTTGATTTTGTTTACAATTTTGTTTAGTTAATTTAACTTTTTCTTCTTCTTTTTTTCTTCGAATAACCGATAAGAGTACCACTAAAAGACCGGATCGATAAGCGGTATCGATAGTAGTAGTACAGTTAAAACCTTAACGATACCCATCCCTACTCTAGACACCTACACATGTTCTATTCATTTCTATTTTGTCTAACTTACCAACTCCCTTTCTGGGCCGTCTATGAGAGACGTTCAGGAAGGCCAACTACCAAATGAAAAAAAAAGATTATTCTCTCTTCAATGGAGTTTTTTCATTTCATTTTCCAAGTAAAAGTTCTCTTGAAGTGGTTCAGAGGAGTAACTGTGGGATTAAATGATGAACTTTTCTTGTGATGTCCCATCTCACTTTGTGGTGCTGCAGGTTTTTATCAAGATTTTGTGAAGCTCTATTTTCTGAAATGAAGATATGGTATTCATAGACAGGCATGAAATCCTATGTTATGCCCGCATCCTCTTCTCAACAGCAAATTAATTATGACAGCAACGGCTGATTAAGTGCTCCATGACTAATCAACTCTCATATAGTCGGAACAAAAATCAGAAGAGGTCCATATCTTGTTCGTAGCTGCCCTAATGGCTCAATATATAAAAAGTTCTATACGATGTAACAAAGTGAGGTATTTAGCCTAAGTCATACTGTATGTGTTACTGGTATTGAACAACGAACCACAATCTTAAAAGTGTACATGATAAACCATTTATTTTCACCCTAATGATTTTTTGTTTCAAATCAAAAAGTATTATTGAATAATCACAAGTAAATGTAGACCGACTAAGCTTTTCTAGCAATCATTTAGTGCCACAAATGAGCTGTTGTGTGTAGCAGACGGGAGATTAGAGCATGTTTGAAAACAATTTAGCCTTTGTATGTGACTAAATGAGGCTGTCTCATAAGTGTGTCTTTTCACTTTAGATACTCAATTTACGAACGCTCTTAGCAATTATTATTTGAAGTTTGTTTTTATCTCTTTTAATGAGAAAACATATGATCATGGAAGGTGATTAACGGGAGGTCAATGGCTTATAGATGTTTCTGGGCATTAGGAATAAGACATATCAATAATTGCTTTTATGTAGAATAGATATCTGTTATAAAGATGTGTGTTGTCAGTCAGGGCTCTTCCTTCAAATAAGTTAAATAAACAGAAACCGACACTAGCAGAGTACATTTTAGTAGCCTTAGCCATGCTGCAGTTGACTTGTAACATTTATGATTCCAACTTTACGTCTTCAAATTCATTCACTTGTGCATTTCGTGTTATTCATGGTTGGATAGGGTGCTTCACTCTGGTGGAGCAGAAATCAACTTTCTTTAATAAACCTGCAGTTTGTCTGCTTCATTTAAGAGAGGGATGGATCATTTGTTTATGCTATTATCATATATTACAGAGTAGGTGCTGCCATTGAAAATGGCACCCTTCCTGTTTTCAGATGATGCATCACTGTTCATCACGTTCAATGTCTTGTCAAAGCATCTGACAGAATGCTTTTTCACTTTTTGCACTTTTAAAAGATTTGCATTGGATCTGTAAACTTCTTATTTTGTTTGCTTAGTTATAGCATAGTCATGCATTCAAAGAAGGAAACCTGTTTGTCCTTTTGATGAGATGTATTTCGAACTTTCTAAAACTGTTCTAAGCGCACTATGTTTGTCTTTGTATTAACATGCACAGCCATGAGGCAGGGTTTCCGCTAGGATTTTTTCTCGCCGGTCAAATGTCCGGGCAGAATTTATTTTACCGGACTAATTTGAAACTTACCGGTCATATTTGAATAATAATAATAAGAGTTGTGTAGCAGAGTTTCCGTTGGGAGGTAATCACCGGACTATGAGCGGATATGCTTCAGTTTAAAACTCAGTTCACAGGCTCATTTTTATATTGCTTCAGTTTATAATCGTAACGGATCGAAAAATTCAGATTCATTTTTCAATAAATTATTCCACAAACAACATAATTATTACATTCAAACAAACTACTTGTAGTAGATAACGTACATTATTCAGAAGTTTACATCAACTTTGAATAATAACACGGGAGAAACGGATCCTCTCTCTCTCTCCCTCTCCCTCCCTCCCTCCCTCCCTCCCTCCCTCCCTCTCTCTCCCTCTCTCTCCCTCTCTCTCTCCCTCTCTCTCTCTCTCTCTCCCTCTCTCTCTCTCTCTCTCTCTCTCTCTCTCTCTCTCTCTCTCTCCCTCTCCCTCCCTCTCTCTCCTGACAGCCCGTCAGTTTCTCATGCAGCTCCTGCAGCTCGCTAAACAGAGGGCGGGGCTTCAGGTGCTCATGCAGAGCTGCGTGTCTCGGTCAGACTCAGCAGCTGATCTAATCTCTCGCTCCGGTTACACTTCACTCGCGTGTATGTCCATATCGATCAGACCCAGCTCTCCTGGTCGGCCTTTATAGAGAGCACCGATCAAACTATTAAGAGGGAATATCGGCCGATAATGACCGGCGGCCGATCGATCGGAGCCTCCCTAATTATTACCAGACATTTTGACCGTCAGGTTTTGAATTTACCGGTTTTTTATAAATTTTACCAGCTAAAAACCGGTAATTACCGGCTAACGGAAACCCTGCCATGAGGCTATTTTCACCCAAGACTGCTTTTGTCATCAGAACCTCTTGTTCAGCCATTTTTTTGGCCCTCCCAGTTCATCACCACTGACAATTTGCTTAACGATGGAAAAGCAACAAGAACAAGGACCTTAAATAATAATAATAATAATTACATTTATTATAGCGCTTTTCCAGTGCTCAAAGCGCTTTACAGATACACATTACACATATGTTGTATAGATGCTGTGGACAATACCCACAGGAGCAAGTTCAAGTGAAGTGTCCCAAGGACACATCGGCTTTACAGAAGCAGCAGCGGCGGGTTTCACCCCTTGATCTGATGATCATTGCACAGCGCACTGCGCCACACCGTCCATCTTCACGCCTCAAAGTCATCACATTGATATTATACATGTACTGTGGACAATACCCACAGGAGCAAATCCGGGTGAAGTGTCTTGCCAAGGACACAACGGCCTGACGCAGTGGCGGCAGGAGCGGGTTTCGAACTGGAGTTCCCCAGCACCCCCCTTGATCTGATGATCAGATGCACAGACCACTGCGCCACCCGTCCTGGTCGAAGAAATCGAATTTCCATTATATTGGGGTCTTCTGAAAGTTAGTAAATTAACTACGTGCAAAGGAATAAAATATTCTCCTTGTTCACTTTGCCTTACTACATTCAGCCATTTGATCTCTCTTCTTGTAACACAACACCACAAGTGTAGGAAGTGCTCCTAGTTATAGCTTGCATATAAGCATTGTAGGGCTGCCCTATATTAGTAAATCAATCAACTAAACATTAAAAAAGAGCCACAGACAGCTACATAGTTACATGCATTAAAAAGTACTAAAGTACAAAATAAAAAGTTCCACAATTTACAAAAATACACATCCTGTAACAGTTCTTAGGATTTAGCAGCCAGGTATATATTGCACCGCTATTAACGGCATATATGTGTGTGTGTGTGTGTGTGTGTGTGTGTGTGTGTGTGTGTGTGTGTGTGTGTGTGTGTGTGTGTGTGTGTGTGTGTGTGTGTGTGTGTGTGTGTGTGTGTGTGTGTGTGTGTGTGTGTGTGTGTGTGTGTGTGTGTGTGTGTGTGTGTGTGTGTGTGTGTGTGTGTGTGTGTGTGTGTGTGTGTGTGTGTGTGTGTGTGTGTGTGTGTGTGTGTGTGTGTGTGTGTGTGTGTGTGTGTGTGCTGTATAGTCTGATCAGTCTGATCGCTGCAGGCAGGAAGGACCTGTGGTATCTCTCAGCGGGGGTGCAACAGCCCGTCACTGAAGGAGCTGCACAGTGTCCAGAGGACCGAGCTGGCCTTCCTTACCAGTCTGTTCAGTCTCTTCCTGTCAGCAACCGAGATGCTGCTGCCCCAGCAGGCCACAACAGAGTCATAACAAGTCTGTAATGTTTCAAATAAGACAAGACTTTCTAAGTGCTATAGGATTATAAGGTGCTGACTGACTTATTTCCCAGAAACTTATGAGCACATCTCCCTTTCTCTTTCAAATCGTATTGTCTTAGTTGACTAAGAATGTCTATGGTCAAGGACAACCCCAAATGCATACATACAGTGGGGCAAAAAAGTATTTAGTCAGCCACCAATTGTGCAAGTTCTCCCACTTAAAAAGATGAAAGAGGCCTGTAATTTTCATCCCAGGTATACCTCAACTATGAGAGACATAATTAGAACAAAAATTCCAGAAAATCACATTGTTTGATTTTTGAAGAATTTATTTGCAAATTATGGTGGAAAATAAGTATTTGGTCAATAACAAAAGTTCATCTCAATACTTTGTTATATACCCTTTGTTGGCAAGTCTTCACAAGGTTTTCACACACTGTTGCTGGTATTTTGGCCCATTCCTCCATGCAGATCTCCTCTAGAGCAGTGATGTTTTTGGGCTGTCGCTGGGCAACACGGACTTTCAACTCCCTCCAAAGATTTTCTATGGGGTTGAGATCTGGAGACTGGCTAGGCCACTCCAGGACCTTGAAATGCTTCTTACGAAGCCACTCCATTGTTGCCCGGGCGGTGTGTTTGGGATCATTGTCATGCTGAAAGGCCCAGCCACGTTTCATCTTCAATGCCCTTGCTGATGGAAGGAGGTTGTCACTCAAAATCTCACGATACATGGCCCCATTCATTCTTTCCTTTACACGGATCAGTCATCCTGGTCCCTTTGCAGAAAAACAGCCCCAAAGCATGATGTTTCCACCCCCATGTTTCACAGTAGGTATGTTGTTCTTTGGATGCAACTCAGCATTCTTTCTCCTACGTCTAGTTGAGTTTTTACCAAAAAGTTCTATTTTGGTTTCATCTGACCATATGACATTCTCCCAATCTTCTTCTGGATCATCTAAATGCTCTCTAGCAAACTTCAGACGGGCCTGGACATGTACTGGCTTAAGCAGGGGGACACGTCTGGCACTGCAGGATTTGAGTCCCTGGCGGCGTAGTGTGTTACTGATGGTAGCCTTTGTTACTTTGGTCCCCGCTCTCTGCAGGTCATTGACTAGGTCCCCCCGTGTGGTTCTGGGATTTTTGTTCACTGTTCTTGTGATCATTTTGACCCCACAGGGTGAGATCTTGCGTGGAGCCCCAGATCAAGGAAGATTATCAGTGGTCTTGTATGTCTTCTATTTTCTAATAATTGCTCCCACAGTTGATTTCTTCACACCAAGCTGCTTACCTATTGCAGATTCAGTCTTCCCAGCCTGGTGCAGGTCTACAATTTTGTTTTTGGTGTCCTTTGACAGCTCTTTGGTCTTGGCCATAGTGGAGTTTGGAGTGTGACTGTTTGAGGTTGTGGACAGGTGTCTTTTATACTGATAACGAGTTCAAACAAGTGCCATTAATACAGTTAACGAGTGGAGGACAGAGGAGGCTCTTAAAGAAGAAGTTACAGGTCTGTGAGAGAAAATCTTGTTTGTTTGTAGGTGACCAAATACTTATTTTACTGAGGAATTTACCAATTAATTCATTAAAAATCCTACAACGTGATTTCCTGGATTCTTTCCCCCCATTCTGTCTCTCATAGTTGAAGTGTACCTAGGATGAAAATTACAGACCTCATCTTTTTAAGTGGGAGAACTTGCACAATTGGTGGTTGACTAAATACTTTTTTGCCCCACTGTATGTGTATTTGCATGCAATGATAAGTCAATTATTACAAATATATCAATATCTTTGCCAACTGTGACATTAGACAAGTTGTCTTAAATGTCTTCTCACTACTGCTATTAGAAAATATTTTCAAATAAGTATTCAATACAAAATAGCATACCCCTTGCCTTCAATTTGCTAATACAAAAGTTGTAACAAACATGAATTAAAGGACACCTATCATGCTATATTTGAACAATATATTGTAGGGCCATACCTATATAAAGTATATAAATATAGTTATTTTTTTCAAAATACCAAAAAGGTCCTGCATTTTAGCCATGGCTCATTTCGCTCTATTTGCTCTTTCCAGCACTGTTTTTGCAGGGGGCTGATTCTGTGAGCTGCAGCTGACCACGCCCCCCTGCAGGAGAGCGAGCGTGCTCTGAGATCAGCTGCTAGCGGGGAGAAGAGGGGGAGAAAAAGAGATCTCTGTCCACCGTGTTTTATTCTTATAGAAGTAAGAAGAGAAGTAATGGGGCAGAAATCCTCCTTTTTACGCAGCGGTCCAGACATAGACATCAAACGGCGACACATATTCAGTTGCCAGTTACTTTTGGCATTAGGGCAGGGATATATAGATACTTTCCAAGGTTTGACATAATGAATTGTGCTACTTTTAAAGCAAGCAACGATGTTTTCAAATCTGTAATCAAAAAGCTCCTCAAAAACACTATCGAAGCAGTTCCTGCCGTTGCTACGTTAGTTCAAACGGTAACAACGGACTATTTTTCTTAGCGGATGCATGTCAATTTAAATCAATACTTACAACTATTTTTTAAATCAATAAAATCATTTTCTAAATCCATAAAAGCATTTCAATTAATATTAGGAGTCATGTCGTTACTTTGTCGAGAATATGGCCATGTAATAAGCGGGATAATGTGCACATTGCATAATGTGCCTTCATGCCGACCTAGATCCCTCCGCTTCGCGTCGGGCTCCTGATCAGCCTGTCGGTGTTCTTTTCCCCATAATGACCGCGTCGCTGCACATTATCCCTTACATATGATTGTATAAAGTCATTATTCATTTGTTTTAAAGCAGGAGGCGCAAAAGCTTGCCTCGGGGAGGGAGGGAGACAAAGAGCCACAGCGGAGAATAAACAGAAGGGCAACCATGCAAGGGAAGTCTTCTTCGCTGCTTTTGTGGCAGACTACAGCGCCACTTACAGGCCCCGCATATGTACTACAGCGTCTCCAGCGCTTTCGAGCAGCAATGGCCGGCCGTGGCCCAACCTCTCATTCCCCACTGGTGGAGAATTGGCCAATAGCCGTAGCACCACTTTACTGACGTCAGTAAAGTGTTCAAATCTGGATCAATCTGTATCAGATCCGTTGCAGCCCCTTTTTTAGAGATTTGGGTATGGAGGAAAATAGAGAGGGTTGTGTTTTCTGACACTTGGTGAGTTCCCTGGAACACCGGGGACACATATTCATGTATAATAGACGTACAAACGTGCATTTTGCATGATAGGTCCCCTTGAACTTGACACAATCCTTAGTCCTGATTTATTGCACTCGCCACATAAATCAGTACAGTACTTGTGCTTAGGGACTAATGATTCAAATGTAATGCTCTGCAACCTTCGCAGGCCACTAACCGCTGCCTCCTGCTGTTCATGGTGGAGGAGGACACAGTGTTTCTGATCTTGTAGAGTGGTGCCTAAAACCCGGAAGTGAGTTAGCATTATACCACTTTTTTCTTTTTTTACCACGAAAATAGCTCTAAATAAGGTCTGTGGTTGACACAAATTTAAGAGACGGATTACGTTTTGTTCTACGACATTAAATACATCAGCAGTGATTACTGGTGATTTTTGAAGAGTTTGTGTCTGGAAAAGGATGTTTGTTAACAAGTGGCTGAATGCAGCTTACTTCTGGGTCGTTTATTTGTCCCTTTTCAAATAAACCTTTAAAGGGGAAAAGGGCCTACAAAAGTCTGTCATCACTGCACCACTCTATTGCTGCGACCAGTTTGTCTTTGCATGCATACCTTCAGCTTTCAGATCATGTATCTCTTGCACTGATTTGAATGGCAGCAGCTAACACTAGTCAGCCATTAGAGAATAATCAGTGGAAAAGTGTTGGCCCTGGGTAGAATTAGAATATGACAGGCATGTTTAAATGTGTGATAAGGGATTGTTGATACAATGCCTGGAACCAGTTGTTGCTATGGCTGCCAATTTGAGAAGTTAAAGTTGAGAGAAGAGGTGTTCAGCGATGTATTTTACACTCCAAGGATGTTATTAGTGAAATGTTAGAACAACCAACTGTTTTATAATTCACCTGGAATATATTCCATTCTCTTTTGAGAAAATCCTTTTTTATCCTTGAAATGACTTTATACAAAACTAATTTCATATTCAGATCTTCGGATCAGGGTAGCACTGGTTCAATCCCCACTGCAGTCAGCATGTTGTTGTGTTCTTGGGCGAGACACTTCACCCCAAATTGCTCCTGTGGGCATTTCCCAAAGTATGTAAGTCGCTTTGGGAAAAAGCTTCTAACAAGTGACATGTAATGATTGAATATTGCCTCCAAATGGCTCTGAACATGGAGACAGCTGAGACGTTGGCTAGTAGCTAACAATACTAACAGTTCAAACAGCCACATTGCTGACAGGGCTACCAGTGCTAATCAGAGGGTGGGCATTATGCTTCCACAACAACGCACTTGGTTGGGAAGTCTTTTTCATCGGTAACCACCGTATTACTTTTGCGTTCTCTGCTCAGCACACAATTACTCCACTATATCTTTAACAGAGTTAAAAAGTGTTGTTATATTAATGTTCTGAAGGTCTTATAGATAACCTTTATAAAATATTTACCGTATGAGTAAATACTTCAGTAGCGATTCCCATTCATAATAAATAAGAGACAGCTCTCTGTGTACAGGATGGGTATGTATCGGTCATGCACTTTCTGTCAGTTTTTTGCCCGACTTCATGCTCAGTGGACTTCATCCAGCATTGCCTGGGGTCTACCTAGCCAAGCACTCAGCCTGATACAACCTTTGATGCCTCAGTGCCCCTACTCCACATACATGCTCTTTGTCTCTTTGTATTCTTTGTTTTTTATTCCTATTGTCATGGGAAACACACTTCCATCTTTTCCATTTTTTTCAAAGAATGATTCAAATAATTCATCAATCACTACTGCTTGTCTCCAAGCATGAGATGTGGGTGTTGTGAGCAAGCATATTTAAAAAAAAAAAAAAAAAAAAAAACTCCGGTTCAGCTAGATAAGGCTCTGCAATGTTCTTTAGCTGGAAGAATCACTCCAGTGGCTAGGATGAATATGAGACTCGCAGGCTGCAGGGCTGTTTGTAAAGGCCTCATTGACTTTTATTGTTCACACATCAAGTGAGGCAATAAACTCCGATTACAGCTGGACAATTACCATTACAATGTGTGATTTATCATTGCAATGCGAACATGTTTTTGTGGGATCAAAAAAGTTATGTTTTTCAACCTTTTCCCATATGAAGGTTTTTTGCTCTTTTTTTTGTGCCAGTTCAGTGCAAACAGTGGTGAGTGCAGATATATACACACACAATTAATCCTGACACGTATTTATGACGTGATTTGATAGAGGTCATAGATAGGCTACCCGTATTCCTTGGATAGCCGTGTGTTTTTTTTACAGGCTCTTACCTTGATTGATGCTCTCTGCTGTCATGATGCTCTTGATGACCATTTTCGTCTTTAAAGAGATACCCTCTCTATATATATCTCGCTCTTCACTCAACACACACAACTGTTGCATTTGAACCTTATGATTAATGAGTCTGTCATATTTCTATCAGTGTAATCCAGGACAAGTTCTGTGGCATCATCAACATCTCCGTAGAGGCGCTACATGATGTTATGACAGAAGATTCTGAAACGGGCACCTTCAAAGAGTAAGTATGCATGTTTCTTACGAGAAAACTAAGAAATAATCATACAGTTAAACCTTAAACACACAAGTGAATTAAGTTTTTAGTTTTAGAAAGCTCATGCATGATACATGAAGATGTTTGAAATGTTGTTATGAAGCTGTGACACTGCAGATTTGCTGTTGGGTTTTTGCTTTGATATATCAAAAACAAGAAGAAAGAATGTAACTTCTTGCAATAAAAGCAGTCCCTTACAGTACATTACAGCCCCCCTTTGAATGTGACACACTCTCCCCTCTGGCTGTCTTTCCAGGAGCATTGTGTTCTTTTCTTTATAGATGTTAACCTACTGTACATGAAAACTCCTTGAATACTCCAGTGTGAACTAAAAGATTGGGCAGAAAGATTAGGATACATGTTTCTTAGTTTGAAACTGATGTGTTGAATTGTTTTAATAACTGTTTCACAGTTAATGCAATCAGCTGAGACAGAAAGCAGTCAGTATTGTCATTGTGTCCATCTTTTGTAAAAGCTAAATCAATCTCTTATCTTAAATCGTTTGGAATTGTTCTTGTGTGATAATGAATAAAAAAGAAAGTCTTGCTGCCATGGATAAATCCTGTACAATAGATACTGAATGGCAAACCAATTCAGCGTCATACTTTGCATAGGATCACTGTGTAATATGTTAATAACTAAAACCCAAGTAATTACAATTTGAAAAGAAAAGTTAAACTACAACATTCTTAAAATAGAAATGTTGACATATCAAGCTTTTTAACAGATAACCCAACTTGTATTTTAATTTCAATTTTTTATGGCCAACCATATATATATATATATATATATAAAAAACAGTGTGTTGGCTATACAAGCTGATCTTCAGGATCCTGTTGTAAATACTGAAGGATCTGTGTTTCCTCATGAGGTATAATCTGCTATGTACTTCCTGAAGAGAGAGTCTGTGTTGGAGCAGCCTAGTTTTTTGTTGATTTGGACACCGAAGGACTTGTATGAGTAGACCCTCTCCACGTCTTCCCCCTGGATAATAGCTGAGACGCTTCCTTTCAACAATGGTTGTTATACCATGTGAAAAAGCTGTGACTCAGTCCTCTGATCTCACCATTGTCATTGTTGACTCAGCGAACAATGGAGAAGTATTTTTAAACTTTTGAACATAGTACGAAAAAGAGTAAAACTGGACTTCTGGGCTGTAGCTGGTGGAGAGAATTGGTACCACTGCACTCCTTTTGAGGTGCGTTGGTGTTGCTTAAAGAGAAACCTCTGAAGCTGCTAAATTCTCCACTAAGTTACCTGTTGGACTCTAACTGTGTCTGCTGTTTGGTCATATGCGCTGTAGTGATATGAGATTTGTGAGAGTAAAAACACAGTCCCTAGTTTACATTTGTTAACATTTTTGATGACCAGTTGTCAATGCAACATGTTAAAGTCACTAAGTGTGACATTTAAGACCCACTACCGTATCTCTCCTCACAATAAGGATGAAGTAAAAACGACAAAGGAAATAAAAGACTATGCAGACTTGGACTGAGCTCAAAGGTTTTGCTTGTGATTCTCTCTGCATGCTGATGAACCAATCTGAATAGCAGGCAGGCAGGGCTGTGCACTACAGTGCCAGACGGTTCAGCCTTTTTAGTGTGTCTGTGTGAGTGAATGCTCACTGTTCAGAAATGTTCTCCTACTGTCCAGGTGTATGTGTGATTATTAATATTGAGTTGAATATTATTGTGTTTGCAGCTGCATGCTGATGACCAATTTTGAGGAACCCAAGCTGAGTGATGATGAAGAGCCACCAACTGAGCAGGACAAGAGGAAGAAACTGGTCAGTGAAATACTAACACACTATTGTACAGTGGTAGATAAAGCCTTTTGTATTGTTTTAATTGTAATATGACATTTTTAGATGAATAGCTCCAATATTTTGTGTTACATAAAATCACTTAACTAAACTTAGCCCCATTATTTAGAGACCAGTAAATATGTACTTCTCCAGTAAGCACAGAAAAAGGTGATCACTTCATTCACAGCCAGTCAACAGTTTTAGAGCCACCTCTCAGCCTCAAAAGCTGCTACAGCTGCTTTTCATCATGCACACCAGTACATCCTCTTGGATGCTTGCATGTGTACTAATAACCTGCAGTACGCTTCTAGTCACTTAAAGTAAGCACAGGTGTTGTTGAGTACTTTTAAATTGCCCCAAGTGGGGGATGTATACCAATTATCAGGACAATGGTGCATTTATGTATGAGGATACATTCCTCTGCTGCTCTACGTCACACTGTGGAAGCTCAGAAATTGTAACACTACTTCACATTGTAAAACATATTATTTAATTATGATGTTGGTGTTTATTCATTTATATACAAATGTAATTTTGCTTGTGTTTTAATGAAGAAATACATATGCATTTATTTTGAAGAGTGACTTTGTGTGACTTATAGCACTGTGTGTGAGTATGTGTGTATTTGCTGGGCGGGATCCCAGTGCATTTATCACCTCAGCGCAGACCCTGACTTTTTGCTCCAGGGAATAGAGCAGAGGAGACTTAAAGTCGCGCCTCGCTCTGCTTCTTAACCCGTGTGGGTGTGTGTGCTCAGGGACAGGCATGAATGCATGTGTGAGTGTCAAGGGTGTGCCGATGTGAGACAGTTTTCAGTTTGGAGGGGGAAGACAATTTGGAACATTTATTGTCTCTATTTTTATTTGTATTGTGTTGCTTCTCTTCTTGGCAGTGTGTGAATATCCGTGTAAAAGCATATCTGTGTTTTAAATGTGTATGTTTCTGCCAGTCTGAGAGTGCTTGTGAGAGACAGAGTATATTTTTTGTTCTAGCACATTCTCCCAATAGTAATAACCTCTAACTAGCTCTTTTTGCATCAATGCATCACTTTGATTAATATATTCAAACAACAATGCACTTGTCTGAGGAATCAAACATTGAAGTGCGTTGTGATAATATTTAAAGCAGTCACATCTACATTGCCTAATTATATTTAAAGAGTATTCACACTCAGGGGCACGATACTTTGATCAGCCAACTTTTATCAGAAGCTGCCATGTAAGTCCACCATCTGTTAGGTTAGTTGTTGGGGTCTGCTGCATTGCCAGTCATGTAGGGTAAGAGAGTTAAGCAATGCCAAATAGATAAAGTTGGGCTCACCTTTATGCACGACACAGGTCAAAGAATGAATAGAATAGAATAGAGACTTGACTCACCTGCTTCTACATTTCCAGGCAAGTCCCAAATCCCCTGACTTAACCCTACTATGTTCCCTATTCATTCAGTGCATATGAATATTTTTTTGCACTCTTACCTATTTGCTTTCTGTAATTGTATGAACATTCAACCCAGTCTCACGGCATTTCGTGTTCACCAACACGATTTTTAATCTATTGATTCGTGTTCACCATCACGATTTGCCCCTTTTTGTCGTGTTGCACAGCACGATTTTAAAAGCAATGTATTTCTACTGGTAACGTGTTTCGTGCCTGCAGGCTGCAGCACGTCTTTTTCTCCGGTCGGGTCGAGGAAGACCGGAAGCTGTGTGGTTCATAAAAACATGTTCTTACTCAATATCAAGCCACAGTTATTGCTTTTATTTTAAATCGTATAATTTCGGACTTTTGTTGTCGTCTGTGAGGAAAATAAATGGGGCTCAGAGCCTCAGGATACTGAAATCTGTATTTTTTTAAATCTTTTTTTCCTTCTAATTTGTTATTCTTTTCAAAATAACACACTGTTATTTACTCACCAATAACACACAATTATCCTTGCTTTTATTTATTGGTTTAATTCCATAATCTCGGGCTTTTTTGGCGTCCGTCAGGAACTGAATTTCAAAATAAATATAACCGGAAACAGACGTAGGCATTTCGAGCGATTACCCAAGATCCTCAGCTATGGTTTTAAGCTCGCTGATTGGATGTGTTAGCCGCAATGCATGCTGGGAGTTGGTGTTTATATTATATGAAATCCGGAAAACATTTTAAAAGTATAAAATAATACATTCCGAGTGCTCTTGCTTTTCTCTTTGAAAGTCATCACATAACGGCATTGTAATACACGGTTCGGCTGCATTACATATTACAGATCTGCCGTAGTTCTTTATTTAGAGAGCCCTGATGAGAAGACCTTTGGAAAAACTGGAAGAAATGGCGCCGAAACTGAATACTTGACGTGGATCATAAATATATCAACAATTAAACAACATCTTCAATTTCTCTTCACACAATACGTCTCCTTGCAGTATCAACACTAATTCGGCTGACTTTTACATTTGATCTAATTCATAGATAGGTTATATTTACACCATAACGGTGCACAGCTGATAGAAAAGGACTGTAGTTTTTAAAGATATTACTGATTTTCTTTGAATGTAAGAATGTAAATACTGAGTCTGAAATAGTATAGCAATATGCTGTAAAATGATGTGAAAGCATGCATAAAACTATACATCTTCAGATGTTGTACATACACACTAATAATACAAAGTTATTATGGCTGTGTGTACCTTGTGTGCACCTCCTAGTGGTTAAAGCACGTTATTGAATTATTGTTTTTATGTGTTATATTTGATTAAAAAAATATTAAGAGTACATACTTTCATAGGGGGAAAGTATAAATATAGAAATATAGGATATAAAAAATCAAGAAGATACTATAAGTGATCTCTACAATAAAACAGTTTAGTGCAGGATGTACAAAGATATTAATAGGAGGAGGAGAAAAACGGATTAACCTTTATTTAAACATTAAATATTAAATATTAAGCCTGACAAAGTAATTAACGTCTAATATATTGCTTTCCTGCAATGTTAACTATGTTGAAGCACTTATTTTAACTGATATTATACACATTAATTATACTCTTAAGTATGTAGATAGAATAAGAAATGTGCAGAATATGACAGTTTAATGGTGGAGGTACACACATATTGATAGATGTCTTGTAATGCACTGTTGAGGAACCTGTGACCCAAGTTTTTCATTCATTGCATAACTACACCGTAGTTGTGTATGATATGTCAATAAACCTTTGAAAATCTTGAAAGGGATGTGCAAAATAGCCATAATATACAGTCTTTAATTAACTATTAGTAGAGAATAACGAGTAATTAATATACTTGTTTCCATTCATGTCAATTGCAGATACATATTTAGTCTTCTCAAGCACCAACTATCAAATATCTCTCCTGAATTTTACTCTGAAGTCTGATTTAAACTTTACTCTAAAGTCTGATTTAAGGGTTGTTTATATATTTCACATAATTAATCAGAATCTGCAAAGTAACTCAAATAAATGCAGTGGAGTAAAAATACCAGGTTAACCTCTGAATTGTAGTGGAGTAGAATTACAAAGTAGCAATGAGCTGTCATGTGGGTATATATTAATGCTGCGCATTATGGACACAAGCGATTTTCACCCATTTATTAATTACATGTTTTACATTTGATAACACCAATGTGTTTAATAATGGCAACTTCTAATTGTGGGAAAAATGAAAACGTTCAGTAGAGATGTCCCATAGAACATTTTGCGAAACACAATAGCCAGCATGTGTAGTTCTGGGGGGGTGTTCGATTC
Organism: Pseudochaenichthys georgianus; assembly: GCF_902827115.2. Taxonomy (NCBI): domain Eukaryota; kingdom Metazoa; phylum Chordata; class Actinopteri; order Perciformes; family Channichthyidae; genus Pseudochaenichthys; species Pseudochaenichthys georgianus. Next base: position 25,134,546 of record NC_047511.1, on the reverse strand, counting down.
CAATTTTGGATAATCTGGCGTGGTTTCGTTCCATTTCACACAGCTGTTTGACGCTCTGCGTAACCTTACGGGAACTGTAGTCCTAAACGATAGCTGGGGATTATGGGTAGTGTAGTGTCTTCGGCCATCCTAAACTCAGAAATGTTGACAATCGCAATGATGCTCGAAATGTCCCTTATAGGCCTACGTCTGTTTCCGGTTATTTTTATTTTGAAATTCAGTTCCTGACGGACACCAAAAAAGCCCGAGATTATGGAATTAAACCAATAAATAAAAGCAAGGATAATTGTGTGTTATTGGTGAGTAAATAACAGTGTGTTATTTTGAAAAGAATAACAAATTAGAAGGAAAGAAATATTTAAAAATACAGATTTCAGTATCCTGAGGCTCTGAGCCCCATTTATTTTCCTCACAGACGGCAACAAAAGTCCGAAATTATACGATTTAAAATAAAAGCAATAATTGTGGCTTGATATTGAGTAAGAACATGTTTTTATGAACCACACAGCTTCCGGTCTTCCACGACCCGACCGGAGAAAAAGACGTGCTGCAGCCTGCAGGCACGAAACACGTTACCAGTAGAAATACATTGCTTTTAAAATCGTGCTGTACAACACGAAAAAAAGGGGCAAATCGTGATGGTGAACACGAATCAATAGATTAAAAATCGTGTTGGTGAACACGAAATGCCGTGAGACTGGGTTGGAACATTAGTGTTTTTGAGGGGTTGAACAAATATCATACAGAGGATCGAAGAATAATATGCCACATTTGTGTTGTATCCGAGTAATTGTTATTGCAAGTTTTCAACTTGTAAATAGCATTACATCATCTGAAAAACAGCATTTAAGGCAGAGGTTTTGGAATTGACATAAACAAATAGACAAGCGGCATCTGCTGATTGAGATGATATGATCGGCAGCTACTGTATGTTATTTTCTAAGGTATCCTTCTCTACAGCTCTGTATTTGCATAGCATATTAGACGAAATCTTTATGGTTTCCTCAAATAAATCTGGTAAGTTGTAAAAGGTGGCACAAAATAAAACTGAACATTCTAACTTAGTACACGCACGTCCTTTTATTAAAAGACTTGATCCATCCTGGCAGAAATGTTACTTTCTGTTAAATCCCACCCCTTCTTTTCCCCCTCTTTTCCCCCTCATTTCTCCCTCATCTGTCCTTATCTCACTTCCTCACGCCTCCCCTTGTCAAGCAGTCTCATCACAATTTCTCTGCCTGCAGGTGATATTCGTATGATTGTACTGGTTTGTCTTGTTGAATTAGATTGTGTTGCTTGCTTGCGGGCAGCTGCAATCTTACATAAAAGATGAATAGTGAATACAGGGAAAAAGGAAAAATGGCTTGGATCACAAATCCAATAGTGCCGTCCCTTCTTTGTTACTATAGTTTACAGTTTTTATAGAATACCTTTTTATTAGGTCTTTAGGTGGTCCCCTTTGTTTATCTAGTTCGACCTCCTGGAATTTTTCCTCACTGGTGGTTATTACGTAAGCTGTCATTTCTCTACCAGTTCCAGATCATTCTCTCTTAAGGCCCCTACACACCAATCTGACAACAAAGAACACGTCCCAACGGACACGACAGTTCTGTCGCCTCACGTCTCCTGCGTCTTGGCCAACACTCGCACTGGAACACACCGCAAAAACTTCAGCCGACGGCCAAGTAGCACATACAAACTGTGCATGCGTGAGTGGCAATAACTCTCCTTACCAGCAGGTGGCAGTAGTGTGTATTCGTCATTCAAAAGAGGCAACAACCGGAAGACAGACTGCGTGATACACCGAGAGAAGAAGAACAGACTGCGTGATATAAACAAACAACAAATAGCATGTGTGTTCCATTTTCACTCTACAACGAGAAGCTCATGGGGCTTTCCCGAACCTGTGTCGAGAGCTGGAGTTAAATGAAATCTCAGATTTGCCTCCTTAATCGTTTGTTTGGATCCCTCACTTCCGTTTCGCTTCTCATGCACCGATTCGCTAAGCTGAACAGCCAATCAGAGTGATTTCTTTAGCCTTTGAATCGGTGGCAGAAGGTGCCGGCATGGCCAAAAAGACTCGACGGGGCGGGACACACACATCTGAGTAGGGCAACAGGACGCTCATCGACGGCCAGACATCTATCGACGGCCGAAATCGGCTTGGTGTGTAAGGACCTTTTAAGATGACCGTGACTGTACTGCGGCTGACAAGTCTGTAGCAATCTGTCCTTTTGCTATAGATTCAAACATAATAATTATAATAATACATAATGGTTATTAAGCGCTTTGCATTGACATTAGATTTACAGGTTAAACCAGGGGTCTCCAACACGTTGATCGTGAGCTACCGGTAGCTCACAAGCCCTCAATAAGTAGCTCGCCCAATCACGTTCTTGCTTGATTTGCGGGACCAGCATTGCAGTCGGGAAGAAAGGCAATGTGGAGCAGCACCTCACCGCTTCATAAGGAGTGTGACCGTGAATTTCCTTCTGGCAGAATCTACACATCACATCAGCCCCATTGAACACAGCCTAGTCGTGCCAGCCTATACAGCTCATGAGTGGCAGAGTTTTACTGTGTGTGTTGCAACTTGCATATATATTTATTGAACTTGACGCACACATACGCATGGTGTAATTTCCAGTGGGGACAGGGACATGTCCCCCCCACTTTTTCGAAATCCCGTTTGTGTCCCCCCACTTTACAAATATGTTTATTTTAGTGCTGTCAAAATTATCGCGTTAACGGTGGTAATTAATTTTTTGAATTAATTGCGTTAAAATATTTAATCTGTCCAGAAGGCGGTTCGATCACCGGACGACAGAGTCGGTCTCCGTGTGCACAGACAGGGCTGCTGTTAACGTCGGTCTATACAACGGAATTGTGCCAAAACTACGCCAACCGGCTGCGGAGGGAGACTCCCCCCTTCACTGGAGAACTGCGCTAAAACAGCTGATCACAACGTTCACATTCTGTGGTCACGAGGTACTCCACTAGCCGCCCCCCCCCCCCCCCCCCACTGCAAATTACCAAATCGTCTAGATCAGGGGTTCCCAAACGTTTTCAGCATGAGACCCAAAACAGAAATGTTGTGGTCCTAAGGGACCCAAGCTCAAAACATTTCATGATTTTCCATAATATCTATATTTATAAACAAAGAATGCAACACACCATGAATTTAAAATGTAAATGTTTATTTAATTATAAAAGTGCTTCGCAGCAATTAGGTTTCTCACCATAACAACCTTCCCTTTGAGCTTGCCCAGAAAAAATAACGATCAAAGCAGAAAGACGAAACATGGGAAGTGCAGTCAAGTATATACAGTAAAAATCTAATTTAAATTATACAATTATCAAAAGTGCAATATTAACTTTGTCACTAGCTCAAAAACTATGTACACACCATTTTAAAGTATTTTAAATGAACAAAGAACAAGCATGTTGTAAACGGAAAGGGACAAAACACTAACTATAGGAAGTGCAGTATACAGTACATCACAGGTGAAACCACATTTAAATTATCAGAAGGGCAACATTAAGTTTGTCACTAGATCAAAAACTATGTGTACACATTTTTTAAACACTTTTAAATGAACAGAGCTGTTGTAAAACACTCTGAGACAAATAAACTCCAACACTTGGCAACTGATTAACTTTACTGACTTATTTACAATATTTTCTTATCTGACATGCTAGAAGGGGTATTATATCATATATTGATACATGATATAATATAATAACAATGACATCTAATGAGAGGTATGTGGCTGGTTGAAGTTTTCAACCAGCAGCTCTATTCTGGGCTGGGTTTTTGACAGTGCCAATCTGAGGTCATGCTCAGGATTTAGCCTGTCTCTGTATTTGTTTTTCAGGTATGCTAAAGTAGAAAACCCAGATTCACACAAGTATGTGGTGCCAAACTGTATCAATACTTGTACAGCTATCTTAGCCAAGCAGGAGAACTCAGCCTGCTGGAAATGAGCAACCCAAAACTGTGCCAAAGTGGTTGTTTCAAACAGCATCTTACTGCCCCTGTTGGCCTGCAGTGTGACCAGTGCCTCTAACTCTGCCTGACTGAGACCCAGGTCTTGTGATGGCACAGCTTGGAAGGGAAACTTCACCCACTGAAGGTTTTGAGCTCTCTGTGAGTCAGGGAAGTACCGCTAAGTTCTCCTGTAGTTGAGACAAGTGCTCGACTATGTTTTGCTTCACAGAGTCACTCAAGGGAAGACCGGTGCTTACTTGGTAGGCAGTGAGAACAGGAAACATTGCCAGTTCTCCTGCAACCAGCTGGGAATGCCACAGACCAAGGCGTGCTTCGAATCCTTGTATTCCATCTTCAAGATCCAATATGCTGTTCTCTTTTCCTTGAAGGCTGGTGTTCAGCATGTTGAGCTTGTTAAAAATGTCCACAAGGTAGGCAAATCTTGCCAACCAGCGCTTGTCCTCAAAATGCTGGACAAGGTTAGCGTTCTCATTTTTCAGGTAAGCCATGACCTGCTCTCTCAGCTCCCGCACTCTCTGTAGAACTTTTCCCTTGGAGAGCCACCGTACCTCACAGTGGAAGAGTAGGTGCTCATGCTCTGCCCCCATTTCCTTGCAGAGCTCTCTGAAGAGCCTTGATTGTAGTGGTCGCTTTTTTATTAGATTTACCACTCTAACAACCACATCAAGAACCTCACCTAAGTCCTGTTGCAATGCTTTGCTAGCCAAAGCCTCCCTGTGGATAATACAGTGTGTTACCTTCACATTTGGGACCACTTTACGTACATGAGCCACAAAACCAGACTTGCACCCAGTCATGCTCCTTGCACCATCAGTGCAAAACCCTATACAGTTTTCCCATTCTAATTACAGTTCTTTCAAATGTGTGTCCACCACTCTGAAAATATCCTCTCCCCTTGTTGTTGTGTGCAGCTGGTCACAGAATAGGAACTCCTCCTTGATATCTTTACCACTAATGTATCTGGCAAAGACCATTAACTGGGGAATCCCAGCAACATCCACAGACTCGTCTAGCTGCAGTGAAAATAATTTGTGCTGCAGTATTTCCTCTGTGACTGTTTTTTGGATGTCAGCTGACATATCCTTGATTCTGGATGCAACGGTGTTGTTTGAGAGTGGGACAGACTCAATTTTGTTCGCTGCATCCTCACCCAAGACAGAGAGACACACATCTTTAAGACAAGGCTTTATCAGCTGCTCCCCGATGGAATGGGGCTTCTTTGCTTTGGCAATGTGGAGGCTGACTTGATATGATGCCCTCAGTGCCCCTCTGTTCCCTTTGAATGCCTGAAAATAACAGAGAAGATATCATCATTAACATTGCTGGGTTATTGGGTGATTTTTAACACCAGTCGGCGTACGCTGTATACCTAATGTGGACCTGGCAACCGCATTTATAGCGCATTACATTACATGTTACTTGTTAGACGCTTTTATCCAAAGCGACTTACATACTCAATACTGTGGGGAATCCCCACAGGGGGATTTTGACAGGGTTGTTGCACAAAAGATCCAAGCGCGCACAGAAGAAATCTGAGAGCAGACATTTCACGACCGCACAGAAACAGCCTGAGTGCGAGGAGAAGGTTTTAAGTTGGAACACAGGAAATCTGTAAGCAGCAATATATCTGAGTGCAAGCGTACAGTTTGCGCAGAAGCAGAGCAAATCTAAGTGCAAGCAGGCACTATTTGAGTGTGAGGACAGGGTTTGAGGGAAAGAAATACATATTCTGAACGTGAAATCAATAAAGTATGCTCTCAAATTGAAAGACCACGCTCTTGAATAAAGATAGGGAATAACCCCCATATGTATTGTGCATCACACTGCAGCAGTCACGTCCGTGCGGCTGCAGTGAAAAAAGCTTTCTGTCGCTTTCCTTCTCATACTGCCTGTCACTTTCCCTCTAATCTTCCTGTGGTTATTGTTTCTCTGTTTTTCTCCCGGCCGTTTTAAAAACATTTCAGGCAAGTAAAAGTTGAAACATCGCTCTGTGCCGCTGCAGAATGTAGTGGTCCGCTCCGGGGCTCAGTCTGCATTTCATCCAACTTTGCATTAACGAAACAATTTCACAACAGACCCTGACAAGCTCACAAACACACACAACAAATGATTAAAATGAGTGACTTACTTTTCCGCCGTCAAAACATTGCTTCTTGAACGACTCTTCTTTGCAGATGAAAAAATCCTTCGATTTGTCCCGATGCAGAGGATGTTTTGTTTGGAGATGCCGGTCCAATTTATTCATTTTCAAGCTTTCATTACTGAGCACCTCTCCACATAAAACACACCGAGGCCGCTCCTCTCCATTTCTAACAGCTTTTGTGAAGCCAACGTTTAAAAACTCCTCTTTGTATCGTCTTTTTGCCATCATGTACGATCGGGATTAATCAACAGACAATAAACAGACGGCGCGAAACTTTCGCGGGGGACGCGTCAGAGTTGATACAAATACAATCTTTTATTTTTAGTTTATTTGTATTTAGAAAATTAAATCATTCAATATACAATGCTATATTGCATAATATCATTTTCAAAATAAAATACAAAAATTATAAAAAAATTGTATTTTCAAGCTGTGTGTGTGTAACATGGCGACCCAATCAAAACGGGTCCGGTCGCGACCCTGAGTTTGGGAAAGGTTGGTCTAGATACACCGTACAGCCCTCTAAACCCGACACCACGCGATTCATCAAACGTTGGAATGTAGCAGGAGCATTTTTTAACCCAAACGGCATTACCTTATATGAATAAAGTCCAGATGGTGTGATAAATGCTGCTATTTCCTGTGCGCGCTTAGACAAGGGGACCTGCCAATACCCTTTAAGCAAATAAAATGTGCTAACATACTTTGCAGACCCCACCTGATCTATACAGTCATCCATCCGTGGCAAAGGAAAAGAGTCTGATTTTGTCACCGCATTCACTTTTCTTAGATCAGTACAGAATCTAGGTGTCCCATCCTGCTTTGGCACCAAAATACATGGAGACGCCCAACTAGATGCTGATGGGACAGCAATTTCATTCTACAACATGTAATTAATCTCTGCGTCCAACCGACTGCGCTTAACTGGTGGCATGTGATAAAAATGTTGCTTAATCGGCTGAGCGTCCCCAACATTAATATCATGCTCAGCCCAGTCAGTTTGCGAAGGAGTGTCTCTAAACAGACACAGATATTTGTGTACCAATGCTGATAGTTCCTCACGTCTTGATGCCGCCAAATGAGACAACAACCCATCTAAATTATCTAGCGATTCCGAATTTCTCAAACGACCACAGAGCAAACTATCATCAGGTTCGGGCACTATATCTCCCTCATGCGTCAAACCATGTGTCACCACAACAGTCGGCTGCACTTTATCCTTTTCCACCTCCCGCTTGTGGTAGGGTTTCAGAAGATTTACATGACAGAGGCGTTTGGTCTTCCTTCGTTCTGGTGTTGCCACAACATAATTTAGGTCAGAAGTTTTCTCAATGATAGTGTACCTGAATACTTAGCCTGAAATGGGGAACCAACAATAGGCATAAGTGATAGAACCTGGTCACCTGGAGTAAACTCCTGTCGTGCCAAACGACGGTCATAGAACTTCTTCATTTTACTTTGAGACACTGACAGCTTTTCCCGTGCCATACTCAAAGCAACACCCAAACGACGTCTGAAGCCATTCACATAATCCACCAAGCTCCGTGGTGGCTCAGTGTCAACACAACCCTCTTTCAGCACTGCCAAGGGACCCCGTACAGCATGTCCGATTACCAACTCATTAGGGCTAAACCCCGTACCTTCATGTACCGCCTCTCTTGCAGCCAACATCAACCAAGGAAGACCTTCCTCCCAGTCTCCATCTAGCTCAGTACAGTAAGCACGTAACAAGGATTTCAATGTCTGGTGAAACCTTTCCAAGGCACCCTGGCTTTGAGCTTGGTAAGCTGTTGACTGGTTCTTCTTAATCTTCAAAAGCTTCAACACCTGAGCAAACATGTGAGACGAAAAATTAGAGCCTTGATCACTCTGGACGACCTTAGGAATACCAAATATTGAAATAAACTGTGACAAAGCCTTAACCACAGCCTTAGTTGTAATCGACCTCAAAGGATAAGCCGCTGGATACCTAGTGGTTTGATACATCACAGTCAGCAGATATTTGCAACCAGACTGAACACGGTAAAGGGCCCACACAATCCACAATGAGATGTGTAAACGGTTCAATTACCACTTGTATCGGCTGTAGTGGTGCTGGTTTGATCTTCTGGTTTGGTTTCCCCGTTAGCTGACACACATGACATGTTCTAATATATTGCGACACATCTCTCTTTAGACGTGGCCAAAAGTAGTGTTTCAGGATGTTCACGTGTTTTTCGAACCCCAAAGTGTCCACACTCATCATGTGCGACTTTCAGGACCAAAGGACGAAACTTAGTTGGCACCACCAGCTGGAAAACCTCAGTTCCCCCACCATCAACAGCCACAGGAACCCATCTTCTAAACAAGTCATTATGCAACATGTATCCACTTGAAGCGTTTTCCCCCTCTGCAACTGGCGCAACACAGTCAAAAAGGTCTTTCAACGAAGAATCCTGACGTTGCTCCTCTCCCACCTCATGGTGTGTAAGTAATACCGAAAACTCAGACAAAGATGGAACCTCCACTGTGTCAGTTGACTTTCCATCTGGTAGCAAGTCATGATCCCTTTTGGCCCTAGCACGTGTGATCACACACGAGGCCGTGACGTCTGGCACCACTGTAGAGCGGTTCTCAGATCCTAACTCAATCAGACCACTAGTGACTAACAACACAGAGGGAACATCAGCCCAGACTCTACCACCTGCCAAATCGTTACCCAGAATGAAATGTATCCCCTTGATTGGAAAATATGGGCGTACACCAATAGCTACCTCCCCTTTAACAAGGTCACAGTCAAGATACATCTTATGAACAGGAACAGGGAAAACTGTTAATCCCATCCCCCGACTCCGAACCGTGTCACCAGTGTCACTTTCCTCAGACAAAGGCAGAACAGAGTCAACGATAAAGGAGTCAAATGCACCGGTATCCCTCAAAATTTGAATTGGAACTCTGACATTGCTACCTACCAATGACACCAAGCCCTCTCTTATAAAAGGAGCATAGGACGCCAAAACCTCTGATCCCCATAAGTGGTCCGTAAGCACCTCGTCAACACAGCAGCTTTTCACAGGAACAGCTAATGCAACTGGTTTACCCACAAATCTTCCTCCCTTGGATTTTGCTCTAAGCGCCGGACATTCTGGTTTCCAATGGCCTTTCTCACGACAATAGTTACAAGTATCCTCAGATTTTTCCCAAGCCACATTCTTTGGATCCATCCCCAATGAACCAACCTCAACAGCCCTTCTACTTCCTTCAAAAACAGGTAGAGATCCAGCGCGCCCCGCGAACCTGCCCTTATGAAGTAACACAAACTCATCCGCTGCCACCGCAGCTTCGGACACCGAAGTAACCCTGTGTTCTGTTATATAAGTAGCAATGTTGTCAGGAAGAATGTTTTTGAACTGTTCCAAAATCATGAGTTCACCCAAATTGTCAAAAGAAGTGATGTCCAGAGCAGCTAACCAACATTTAAAATGAACAGACAAATCCCTCGCCATTTCCACATATGTTTGACCCTGTTTTTTCTCCAAGGACCTAAAACGCTGTCGATAAGCCTCAAGAACGAGTTAATATGCTCTAAGCACCGCCAATTTTATTTTAACATAGCTAGAGCTATCCTCCAGACATAACGCGGAATATGCGGACTGTGCTCTTCCTGTGAGCACACACTGAAGCATCAGGGCACAGTCTGCATCCAGCCAATCCCTAGCCTTAGCTACCTGTTCAAAAAGCAAAAAAAAAGTGTCAGGATCACTTTCATTAAATTGCGGTAACAAGCGCAAGTTGTTAGCATCGAACCGATGAGGAGACCTGGGCACCTGTTCACCGTGCCGCTCACCCAACGCCGCACCATCTATGACCATAGAAAGACGTTGTCCTTCCATATCCAGTTTGGCTTTCTCATTCTCCTGCCGCATCCGCTCCACTGCAATTTCCTTCTCAAACTCCATCTCATACCTCATTTTGTCATGACTCAGCTGCAACAATAACATCTGCTTCTGCTGCTCAAAGGACAGTGAACTAGCCTGCAACAGCGGTTTTAACAACACCCCTCCTTTCTCTGCCAGAAACACTCCCGTTTCACCTAATGCCGACACAATAGTCTTTTATAGTGCTTTTTAGCCTCTTATCGCCGACGATTTCCACCGAGAAATGTTCAGCAATAACGAGCAGCTGCTCCATTGAGAAATTGCCAAGGGCTTCCTGAGATGGAGCCCTGATAAATGCGTCTACATCCGCCATACTATCACACAACACCGGAGCTTACACTGAGACGAAAAGCAAAAATAAATGATTGGAGTTCCCCCACTAACTACGACACCTGCTAACTAATCTCCTCCCTAGTCTTCATGTAGTTACTTGCGGCGGGTACTTATGCACTGGAGACCGCTGGCCCAGCAAAGCGACTAGCAAGCTAGCAACAATACTGCGACCACGGCCATGCCCCCAAGCCGAGGCTTCAGCCACTTTCACCACAACATTAAACACCCTGCCCAACTATCCCAAGGTAACCGTCGCTATAACCTACCAGGGGAAACTCCGCACAAATAATGAACTAACTCCCAACACTAGCTTACCTTACCGGAATGGACGAGCCCCCAGCTGTCATGGCTTGGCTCTCAGCCACAAGAAACGCGCGACAGAAACGAGGGCGTGAATAGAAAAATAGTTTATTTGGCTGCTGCTGAAGGACACAAACAGGCGAAACAAGAGGTCAGCTGGTCGTGGCTGCCCTTCACGTTGCGTCCTCCTGCCAGAGAGAGAGAGAGAGAGAGAGATCCGGTCCATTCCTTTATCCGGCTAGCTCCAGCCGCCAGGTGTCCTCAATTCCCGTGAGCACACACAGAGGGAGAGTCATTAAAGGGCCACACACACACATACCCACCACCAGAGATAGTGAGGCAGGGGTCGTCACATTATAAACTGAGGATTTTACCGTGTCGCTATGGTTGATCATTTTAGAAACAGGCTGTTATATAAAGTCTTGTAGTATTATACAAGTACAACTACATTTTGCTTTAATCCGACGTAATTGTAGAAGAAACACAGTCTTCCTTTGAAGATGTATAAGACAGGTGTCTTGAGTAGTCAACATTACCTACAAATCATTGTACACATTTGTAAATATTATTTTCCACTTGTTACCATTGTGAGTCTATTTTGATGCAGCTCTGCGTGATTTTGTGGCTACAATTCTGGCTAATACGCTACCATAGGTGGAATAAGTACTCAGATATTGTACTTAAGTAAAAGTACCAGAGTGTAGGAATACTCTGTTACAAGAATAAGTCCCTCAATCAAAATGTTCCTCAATTAAAATATAGTGAAAGTAGCGACAGTAAAAGTAGTCGTTGTGCAGATTGGTCCATTTCAGAATAATATATGATATGTTTTATAATGATTGATCATTAAAGTGTTATCAAAGCTGGTAAAGGTGCTGCTAGTTTGAATGACTTTGTATACTGCAGGGTCGCTTGTGAATTTACTCCAGGTGGAACTAAAGTCTGATTTAACACTTCATCCATGTAGTGGAGTAGAAGTACACCATCTACCTCTGAACTGTAGTGTTGGAGGGCTGCTCAACATAGCCTACACTAAAGAGCTGCTCCTCTCTGCAGCATCTGCCAGGCAGAAGTATCACATGTGTCTTGATGACCAAAGACGTCTAAAGCAAAATGAGAAGAAAAACCAAACAGAAGAGAATGGAGGAAGACATAAGGGTCCTCGTGAAGTCTGCTGATCATGATGCAGAAAAAGCTGAGTCACAAGGAAAGCTAAGCTTCATCTCCGAGTCCGATGGCCTTCGAAGAGCTGCTAAGGGAAAGGAAAGACATCTGGAGACTTTAGAGAGACAGCTAACGGACAAACTCAAGGAACTGAGGACACTCCCTAATAGGCCGTATGCTATTTAGCCTTACCTTGAATGATTCAGTGCCGTGTTCTGTGCAGGTCTTTTGTTTGCTTTTTCAACTCAAGTTGGTTTGATTTTCACAATTTCTGATTGCTGATTCAATGTGAAGGAAAATTCCCATTTGAGTTGATACAGTATATGTATGCATATAATGCACCCGTTGGCCTAACCTGGGAGAGCCTTATGTTCACTGCCAACCTAAGGACCTCAAAAATGTTAATTTTTGTTTGGCTGATTGTTTTATATTGGCTCATCCAGGTTATATGGGATGCCCAGTCTACGTACAGATGGATCACTCCTTTTGAAATATTAAGCTTAGTTATTTTCTTTAATTTTTCATCCTCATGTAGAATGCTATCACGAAACACACATTTGGTTGTTTATAGCATAAAGAACATCTGATTTAATGTGAGGTATATACATATGTAATTTACAACAGCTGTAAGATGCTTTAAAAGCTTGAAAATGCACCTTGAGAAGTGCTTGAATTTGACTTTGGAAAAGGTGTAAGAACCCTGCGTAGTAGATGCTTACGATCCTTACCTATTTATGATACAGTTTTCCAGAGTGGGCAAAAAGGTCCTACGCCCTTTACATTAATGGCGCATTTCCATTGCAGGGCCTCGCTCGGCTTAGTACGGTATAGTTAGGCCTTGTTAGGCCAGGCTCACTTTATGCTGCGTTCCCATTACAGTTTAGTAGCTGGGGCAGTAACTATAGTAACGCAGTGTAGGCGGAGCCGTGACATCATCTTCAATGCGAACCAAAGAAAAACAACATTAGCACTCAAGCTCACAGCTCCTCATATCTGTTCAGAAACTAGACAAAAGTTAAACAAGTACAAACCACAGACTGTGTCACGGCAAATACAGTCGCTGGTTTATTTGTCAGTATTGGCCGTTGTTGTGAGTGTGGATGGTCGGAGCATATACTGCGTTAGCTTAGCCGATCTCCATTTAGAAAACACGCATTTTTCAAGATGGAGGTTAAATAAAGTTCTGATTGGTCAATTCAGAACATGTGACACGTTGTTAATCCAGTAGTACAGACCACTGTCAAGGACGGTAATGACCGTTGCTAAGGAGGATCAAGAAAGAGAAAGGAGGGGCAAATTTAAAGAAAATCTTAATAATTAAATGTTTCCTCACAATTCATAATGTTTTGCAAATTATTTGACGGCCCACTTACACTGCCTTCACGGCCCACTAGGGGACTGCGGCCCAAAGGTTGGGAACCGCAGACTATAGCTCTACTACCACAGAAACATGCATCGATTCACTTTGAAACCCATCAAGCATCCTGAACAGGCACTGCAGAGATCAATTGTACAGGACTAATGACAATGATCTCCAACCAATCAGTAGTCTGCAGTGTTTTAACTCCACCTCCTACTATTGTCCCTGTTCGCTTTTAATCCTGACAAGCAAGCAGGGACAATACCCTTTGGTAATTCGTACAATATTTTAGCTTAATATGACTTTATTTTATTTTTATTTAGAATTGCAATAAACAGTATATTGTTTAAAAAGATAGTAGAAGATAATGAAAGCTGTTTTGATATATTTGGTCCAAATTATTATTATTTCTTTTAAAGATTCTTAGCTAAAACTCATGCATTATTGATGACTTAAATCTGATGGAAAACATTTTTTTATGATAACATCACATGTACAGTTTAATATTTGATTAACATAGTAAAGTGGGTTTAGTTTACCTTAAGATGTCCTGAATGGCTCAGCATTCCTCTCGATCGATCAAACGATTCAGCGGGCGTCTTCATGGGTGCAGCTCTAAGATTTATGGTCCAGGCAGCCTCACCAACACTGCTGCTGTCTCCTGATTTGCCCCTGAATTAACTTGCTGTGTTTTTCTGAGCATGAAGCTAGAGTTTGTTTTGTGTTTTGGAAGCTGTTGACTGCTCCGCTCTATCTTGTCAGGGATTTGTAATGGGCCCCTTTCTTTGATCTGAGTGTTCCAGGCAACTACACTTCACTAACTGATGCTGTGTTGTGGCCTTGGTACATAATACATCATTTGATTCTTGTGCTCCATATATAAGGCCAGCACCATCAAACAAGAAGAGGGAAAGCCAACATCAAAGACCAGTAGGTACTAATGACATGGGCTCCCTCTGTGGTGCTTTGGTGGCACACACACACATTCAAGCCTATTCTTTTTTTCCGACTACACACTACATACAGGCACAGCTTAATATGCTGGGAGTAAGGCAATGACTGATTAGACTCCAACATGAAAATAAGAGGCAAAGGTGCACTATTCCACACAACTGTGCAGTTAAAACATGGTTATAATGAGGGACTGGTTGCTTAGATGTATCACTGAATATTGATGGAGGCCAGATATGGTATCTTTTTAGTTTTAATCGTGGCAAAACATGGACCTTAATTTCGTTTTTTTTGCTGTCATGGTTTACGCTACTAAAGCGCAAGGTTGAATGCAGGTCTCTTCTGATAGGGATTTTTGAAACAAGCATTTATGTGTCCCTCATCCCTATTCCTATTGCACTTTATATATTGTAGCTGCTACATTGTACTGCCATGTGGTAAATGCTTGTATGCTGCTCATGCTCTTTCTGCATATCATGTATTTATTGTTGCCATGTATCTAACTGTCATGTTCATAAATGTTGTATGTGACGGGACTACGGATAGAAATTAGCTCAAAGTTAAAATCTGGCTCATTTACATTTGAAAGCATTATTTTGTTTAAAGTGTTCATCAATGTGCATTGTCCCGGTTCAAATAAACGATTAAATAAAAAATGGTAATATCTGCAGTGCTGCAGCAATGCAGATAGGGTTAGGGTTTTGTTGTTTTTCTGCTAATGTATAGAAATTGTTTTTCAAAACTTCTGGTTCCAATCTGTATGAAATTGAAACTATGATGCACAAAGGACTGAAGAACATTTAAAAAAAAAAAAAAAAAAACTCAACACGATGTTGTTACAAATATGTTTCCTCTTACCCTCTAGTGTCCCGTCTTGACATTAGGCTTTGTGCCGACACATTATCAGACACATTACTTCTTATTGCTTTATATATATATATATATATTGGAGGCACCCAGGGGCAGACCAATTACATACTCCCATTTTAAAAGCCTCATTACTCTGTTTATTGTTTAATGTAGTTTCGATTTATTTGAACAGAATGCTTGGTTTAGTCATTTATAGCATGTGCTCAGGATGTGTAACTGATGAGTTTTTTTGTTCCGGACAATTAGGCTAATGAGATTTTAGGAGTGCTTCTTTCTGATGTTGGTATTGCTAATGGCGGGCACATATGATAGAATAATAAACATTATGCTCAGAGTTAGATCGTTTGTATTTTAGATTTAAAGATGATTATTCCAATTTTGAGTGAAAAATGTATACATTGAACATTCAGTCATTCTGGGAGCAGCAGAAGTTGATTGTAGCTCAGAATTATAACTCCTTAGACAAACTGGTTCCAGAAGTTTGTGTGCGATTTGGTAGCAATTTTGTCATGCCATGAATTTGTTATAGACAGTACATGTGTTGAATTAAATGCATAAAGAAAACCAAGGTTACTCTAGACCAGTGTTTCTCAAACTTTTTCATACCAAGGACCACTTAACCAATAAAAAAACACTCGCGGACCACCTAACTCCACAGATATCCAAATTCACATCGTTTTTCTAGAACAGATTACAAATCGCCTGAAAATTGTACAAACAAGTGGCAGCAAGTGGAATGAAGGTGTTGCGCTGGGCTATATCATGCAATTGAAAGTGAAACTGTAGCTCGCTCCATTGCAGAGATATTCCCGCGAGAGTGCGGAAAATTTTAATTTATTTATTTCAAATGTGAAATTGTACCAATATACTCACGGACCACTAGGGTGCGCTCACGGACCACCAGTGGTCCGCGGACCACACTTTGAGAAGCACTGCTCTAGACTAGCAGTTCCCAAACATGGATGTATAATAAGAACTGGATACAGCGTCGGAGGCAGGGTCTCGTTCTTTACTATGAGAGCTCCTCATTGGCGCATGAAGGTAAAATGGCCCAACTTTTGAGAGAGCGTAACGTCACAGATTACCCGTCATGCCTGGCTGTCGGGGCAGAAATACCCGTATGTGCGCTCATAGAGCATGCGCAGTTGAGTTGCCCCTTAAGCCCCGCCCCCCGAGCTCCCACTCTCAGCTCACTAGAATTAATGGAGAGAGAAAATAAATCTAGATTCGGCTTTTACTTCTTTTTACAACTTTAAGGGCTATAAAATAGTTCATACTGGGTAGTTTATTTAGTTTTAAAAAAATGATCCACCGAATTACAGACGTCTCTTTCCCAATGTTAGTCAATGGGAAAAAGTATTTTTGGGCTGGATGACGTCACGGACTGATACGGAAGTTGCTTTACCGCCGTTTGGACACAATGAATATTGGGCACAGAGTCCAGCGCACTTCCTGGGGGCTTGTTCCCAACCTGTGGTCCGCGACGGCATTGCAAGTGGGCTGCCAAATAATTTGCAAAACATTATGATTTGTGTGGAAACATTTTCATTATTAAGATTTCTTTTTATTTTAACCTCTTTTCCTTTCTCTTTCTGGATCCTCCTTAGCAACCGTCATTACAGTCCTTGACAGCGGTCTGTACTACTGGATTTACAACATGTCACATGTTCTGAATTGACCAATCAAAACTTTATTTAGCCTCCGTATTGTTTATGGTTGAATGTGGGCCGCGAACATTTTTTAGATTCTGAAGTGGGCCCAGAGTTGAAAAAGGCTGGCAACCGCTGCTCTAGAGCTTACTTCTATCTAAATTAATAACGTTTATTGCCATTTCGACAAGGTTAATGTTGAATGTAAAGTGCATTAAAAGGGAGTCTGTCTAAGGACCAACTTGGGGCCTCAAGCGACATTGTGAGATGAGGCCCCCCAACCGACAGGAGTGAAAACTTTTTTTTTGGTAACAAAGTAGGCTACTTTGCAAATATAATTCCTGTTTATTATTATTATCAACAGTTACTTTTTTATACAGTGAGTAAATGTGCATGTTTGTCGTTCAGTATGCATTTACAGGTGAATACGTCTGCATTTCCTGCCAAATACTAGCCTCAAAAAGATTAAAATATAATTAATGCAAATAAACTACTTCTACTAATAATAATAATAATCAATTCAATAATATAAATACTATATTATTTTTATTATAATATAGTTGTAATATAGTCAAGACAAAACTTGCTTATGACATGCTCAAAAACTAATATTTCTTATCTGTATTCAAATGTAATTCCCTCTGTCAGCAATGTATCAACAACTACACACACATTCCTATCAGTATTTCTCTGTGTTGTGGTTGACATGATGATGACTGTCACTGTTAAGAGTTAAGGGGAGAGGCTGAGCGTCACCATACTCTTGCTTGCGCCGGACTGAAACTGTCTTTTCACCGACATCTCTTCACCTGAACTAGTGGCCGTATCAAAGCCGTGATTGGTCAGATGTCGGTTCATTGCAACGGTGTCGGGTTACAGACGTGCTCCCCTTGTCACCTACTCGCACTCTTGCGCGGGGCCCCCTGCGCAAGGAGGGGCCCCATGCAGCCTGCGTGATTGGCCTGTAGGGAGGGGCGGCCCTGATGGTACATTAGGGGTTTTGGTTGTGCCCACTTGTGTCCATCTAATGGTAAAAAGTCATACTCAACACATTTTTCTTAATAAATCATTTTGTGAAAGTAAAAACCCTACAGCATATTTAACTATTTTTTCCCAATAATTTTAACACAGTTTTGATAAGATTCTGAACTGCTAAGTATGGAGCATGGTAAATCTTCACCATCCTCTCTCAGTAATCAAAATGGGGCTTAAGTTAAAACTCCAATCAGAGGAGCTCCTCCAGTCAAACGGTAACTGATGGAATGGCGCTATGAAAGGATCCCATTACACGTGCGTGCTTTGAAATTTGAGAAGAGGAAGATAAAGAATGAAACCTCTTACATTGTTTCCCTATGGCTGTTATTGCTCTGAGTGAATAGAAAACATTTTCCAGCACTTATTAATTAGTCATGAAATTTCCACTTAATTTTCATTATTTTGTGTAGATTAGCAAAAAGACTGATTTAGTTCCCCTAAATGACAATTCCATTAAATGAGGATGCTTTGATGTTTAAGAAAGGAAATTATAGAAAATGATATCTTATTATTATTACCCTGTGGCTGCAGGTGAGTGAGAGAACTGAAAATGCTTTGTGAAGCTTTGATAAAGTACCAATTAGTCCTGGAATTGTTTGTCATTCAACGTTTTTGTATTATTTAATTTTAATGAACAATTTCATCATCTGCAGAGGTCCAATGGAGGTATATATTTATAGGAAATTAGTTTCAGTTTGCCATCAATTCACTCTGGGCCACACAAAGCTTTAGTAATGAAGACTTGCCGTTTTTTATATTTATTATTGCTGCTAGTCTCAAGCAGACCATCAGTGTCAACATCATTTGGTTTTGTTGAATAACAGACCTCTCTGATAGGGTTATTTTGCAGCACACCATATAAAGATTCTCCTTTGTGCTGCCCACAGTACGCCCAGCTATCAAAATGAGTTTCCATCTCTGTCGCTTCTGAGCTTAACAGCCAT
Source organism: Pseudochaenichthys georgianus (assembly GCF_902827115.2). NCBI lineage: Eukaryota > Metazoa > Chordata > Actinopteri > Perciformes > Channichthyidae > Pseudochaenichthys > Pseudochaenichthys georgianus. Next base: position 25,115,871 of record NC_047511.1, on the reverse strand, counting down.
TTTTCCAGGAGAGGGCTGGAGGTAGTGTGTTCTGTATACTTTTTCAATGCTATTAGGATTACTCGGGGGAAACCATGATACATGAATGGACTTTGAAGGGCCTCGAGCCTGTATTTCAGTAATACAAATGTGAGGCTGGCCTTGTGCTACATTTGTATATCTCTGAGTGGAAAAATATTAGAGGGATGGGTGTAATTTACTAAATACAATGTTCAAAACATTTCAAAAATGTTTTATTGAATAATTGTGGATGTAATTAAAAAAGTAATGTCCCTGGGAAAAATCTGGGCTTTTAGCTGCAGTGATGTGTATTCCAGCTCTTTAACAGCTGACATTTTAAAATGTTAAAATGTCAAGCAGCAAAGTAGCCGGTGCACGTAAAAGTTATGATTTTTTTTTTTTTAAAACAAACCTGTAATATATACATTTAAACCACACGTTGTCTATACAGTAAACAAAAACACACTGAAAACAAGTATACAGTGAAAGTACCAGACTTTAGGCTCTGTGGCACTTCAAGGTTGAAATGGGATTAATAAAAGGAATTGTGCACTGGCATGCATACAGTAGCATGGTTTAATAATTCAACATCATTTTTTGCTTATTTACATTTCCTTGTTTGTATCCACACAAATATTGAGTGTGGATCCTACACTATTTTATTATAAATGAGACCCTGAACAAAACTGCCTCCTGGCCTGCTGTTGAATATATTAAAATCCAATACACTTCAGGGAATGCTAGAATTATTTTACCGGTTATATGTCTGCCTGTATTGTGTATTTACGATGCAGCTTAAAGTGTACTCGGTATTTTCACTTTTATTAAATGGGAGTTATTGAACCTGATTTAAGTAATGAGAATAACTGATCTTTGGTCTGACAATTGTGAGTTGTTAAATGGATATTAATACATCCTAATTACTAATATGAAGCTTATTCAGTCTGTGTGTGGCTTATTACTGTTGGTTTTGTATGTGTGCTAATGTTTCCTATTTGTTTATTAATCATATCCCTCAGTTTGTTTTACAATTATATAAACACTTACTTTTTTGAATAATTATTCAAATGTTAATTTGTAATTGATTGATAGCTAATCTTGATCTGTAGTACATCAGCCCGTCATATTGCTGGCAGCAACAGTATTGTCTGGAGAGTAATTAAATCATGCAATGTTTTCGTGATGCTGTTTGCCAAACCTTCCTGCATCATGCGTGATTGACAAATAAACTGTCCCATTTATATAAATATTTTATCTGGCATTTACAAAACATACTCTGATAAAGCAGAATGCCCCATGGTGTGAGGTGTTTAGCACAATGGAGAAGATAATCTTCTCTGGTTTGTAGGCAACCATGATAACATGTTACACTGTAGTTAACATTGAATTCTTCAGTTGAGTGTTGGGAATAGTACTACCAAAATCAAAACTACCTAGCACAAACTTAAATGTGTCATGATATTACATCATGAAAAGAAGTTACCCTGACGAAGTGGCTCTCTTGAGTCTCTACATGTAATTACATCATTGTCATGGCAGCAGTGTATTTGAGTGCTAGTTCTCCTCACTGAATAAAAAGATACCTTCCAGAAGTCAAAGGAACAACATCCTCAGTCCTATCTTTTTTATGTTATTTCCTCTTCAGATTGTCATGCATAAAAGCAGTCTTATTTCTTGTTTTTTTTTATTTACTCCGTCTGCATCATGACTTTTTCAAGTCTCAAAGGCCTATGAGACTTGCATACATTCTCTATCTGATATGAAGTACCTACCTTGTAGAATCCTTGTATTTCTGACCTTGTGGGGAAAAGTATGAATAGCTGTTTATTTTCTTCCAAAACATGGACTCTAAATAACTGTTGTTAAGAACTGTTGGACCAAAATATAGTCAGCTGCAGAGGGAGTTATCATTAAGTATGTTAACTAAGCTATCTCATTTATATATTACTACAAATGCGATACAATTCTCCTTGGGAAATGAGCTGGCAGAATAACAAAGATATCTCATTGGTCTTGTCAAAGGAAGGTACATGTAATTCGTTTGATAGTGCCACTTGAATATTAAACTTAATTCTTGATCTGCATGAATCTACTCTGTCCCTCTGTTTAAATATTAATACAATGATAATAAGTTCTTGTTTCTTTTTTTGATAGTTTCTCAAAATGCAAATATAAATCCAACATTTGGTATTATTTAAACAAATCGTTATAGTAATCTATTCCTTGAGGAATCATTTCAGCCCTAAACCCTTCTGGTGTCCCTGTAAGAACAGAACATATTCTTTGGTTGAAGGACTGATACATCTATAACCTCTTTCCATGCTTTGCCGCTCTCTGTCTCTTTACCAGTTATACACATGAGAGACTGCTGGGCTCACTAACTTGAGCTAATGTCATCGGCCCTAATAGCAAATCCCTATGGCTGTGAAAAAGTGAATACATTTGTTGCATCACAACCCCCCGAAATGACCTTAGTCTCTATCTGAATTTGATCCATTTATTAATAATATTTGAAAGTCCCACAACGGAAAATCACAGGGTGGTTATACATTTTTCTGTAGTGTGACAAAGTCATAACACGTTTATTTCCTATACCTCTAAATATTCTAAATAAAGTCATACATTTGAATGTTTTTTCTGGCTATAAAAACAGAATAACCATTTATTTTACCATTTATAACAATCATTTTTTACCAAGATAGTTGTGGCAAGAAATGTAAGATGTTTCTTTGTAGTTGGGATGCTCTTCCTCCATCTGAGTGCTTTCAATTTATGTGCATTCCCTTATTGTAACCTTGCATGTCTTTAAAAGAAAGTTCCAAACTGCAAAAGTAGCTGACTGCATCTTCCCATTCCTGAGTTTTCTACATGAATTTGGTCTTTCAGTGTATGCCAGATGGCACAGCAGATTTCCGACAGGATGTTGTACATCACAGTGTGACCCAGCTTGTCGCACACAGCCCCTGTTCCAGTTCCTCCAAGTCAAGGCCAATCAGTCCAATTCCCCCAGAGCACTGTTAAGGTTTGAATTGACAATAAAACTGTTTTCAAATCGACAAACGTATTTATAAGCCTTTATTTATTACGGACAACCAAGGCCATCTACATTGTAGCACATCATCAACCTTTTTTCTATTTAATTTGATTTGGAAATATTTGCTGGGAACAACAAGCAATTTCTAAAGATGGTGGATCAGAGAAGTCCAAGAAAAATGTTTTTACTAATGTTGACATTAATCTACAGTATATACACTGGTGCACATTTAGAAATGTTATACAAATAGATAGAATATCAAATATATGTTAGTGTAGTTGACAGTCCATTTCTCAATGTATTTTTCTTAATAGAATGTATATTAACCATGCTCAGTTTGTTTCTGTAGTTTTGCATATCCATTTAGCATTTATAACATTTCCCCAAATGTAAGCTGAACAGCAAGCTTTATTCACAAAGCAATTACGATAAAAGTTGCTGTTTTGTTGAATTTTACTGGGATAAGGACTGAAATTGTAAATGAACAGATACCGTATAAAGAGACAAACACAAGCAAATCAATTCTTAAGCACCTCAAATTGAGGCAAAGAAATGTCGTCTTTAGTTAATTGTGTCAACTTGTGTGGAAATCCATGGTTATTCTGACTTGTTGTGAGAAGAGATTCTGAAGAAAAGCCGTGGTTTGGAAAATAAGGCTGAGCAATTACTGTTTGTTGACACAAATCATTTATAATGTTGTGCCATGTCATTTTATTACATCCCTACTTTTTGCTCATGTTTACCATCGCAAGATTTCCTAAGAGGTAACCCCACAGCACGATGCTGCCTCCACCAAGCTCCATGTGAACATGGTGTGTCCGTAGATTTGGATTATGATTACAACTCTAAATGTTCATCTTAACAGCCCATAGTGACTCCTCCCACTTTGAATGCATGCTTGTTAGGCACAGCTTTCTAAGATGTTTTGATGGCCTCCCTCACTACTGTCTTTTCTACATAATTTCTCGGATATTGAAGGTACCTTGCTCTATCCGGATGTACAGCTCTTCTGGTTTCCACATTTATTTTTATAAGAGCCTGTGTGCCTTTATGTGCATGCTCACTCTCACTCTCCAACACTTTATAGTATGTGTTGGTAATATGCATCCATACGGCAAACTGCTAAGGGGCTTGTATATGTACGCCCTCTTATACATTGCTGATTAGGGTTTCATCATTTGTGCTGCCTCGTTTAGTGAGGAAATTACTGCAATTTCGTTCTAATTTTCCGTTGAAGTCAAAAGACCATGAACTTATGGAACCTCAGAAAAGGAAAGGGAGATGGAGATGTGTGTTTTTCTCTGTTTGGGGAGGGGGGGCCTGTTAAGGCAATATCTTTTTCTGTTCTTGTTTCTCGCATGCTTCCACCTGATCCTTTTTAATGACTTGTTCAGGATGCTTGTGTATTTGAATAGTTGATCAATCTCTCTCCCTGATTATAATCATTTTGCAGAAATTATCTGACTTCATATTCCTAATTTGACAGTGCAGCTTATTATTAGGGCTATATATACACTGTTTAAGCACATGTGAGTACATTAGAAAAGGGCATTTACACAGTTACAATTTGAATCTTAATGTCAAGCACAAGGTGTGTCTGTGAGCATATCCACTCATTTTACTGTATTTCACTTCATATGTGTGCAGAAGCGCAACGGGCTAAAAAGGCTGGGGGAAGGCGATCAGATCAGCAGGTGTGGAGATGATTAAATACTCTCTGCACCACTGGGCTCATTGCTCTCCAACAGCTGTTCTAATAACGGTTAAACGTGATAACTACAGCTCAGCAAACAGAACGATTTACGTCAGGTGTCACTACATAAACACACATCAATTATTATTATTTTCAATAATGGCCTATGATAGATAAAAATGAAAACTAATTAAATATATTTGGTGACACTTTTATATGGGTATATCTGCCAACGCTGATTTATAAATAATTAAAATGTATCTGGCCTCCTTCACGGTTACATCGTTTGTAATGATTGTTACTCAACAGTATTTGCACTACAATGTCTCTCAATGATTAAACATTCAATACTATCAATCAATCAATGTTTATTTATATAGCCCAATATCACAAATGTTACATTTGTCTCAGTGGTCTTCACAGTTTGTACAGAATATCAGTATGACAATACGACACCCTCTGTCCTTAGACACTCACATCGTACAAGGAAAAACTTCCGGAGAAAACCCACAGTTTAAAGGGAAAATGGGAGAAACCTCAGGGAGAGTAACAGAGGGATCCCTCTCCCAGGACGGACAGACGTGCAATAGATGCCGTGTTTTGTGATCAAATAGAAAAAAACATGTTTTATGTCTTTATTTAACATTGGAAATGCACAAGATTAAAAATATAAAAATAAATTACTTAATCATGGCCTATTTCCAACTTATTTCCAAGCATAAGTATGTAAATATATTGACAAAGTATTTTGCCAGTAAAAATGTCACGGTTCCAGCTCCACATAGGACTTCTGGGTTTTCAAAGAATTAAGTGGGAAAGAGGTATTCCTAAATAGACTGAGCAAATAAACATTTTTGAGAACATTTATTTATCAGCAATATTATGTGTACTCCAAAGTTAAATTAGTATTAGGCATAGTTACAGATGCCGCATCCACTACATGTAAACCTCTTTGCTAGGGTGAGCAATTACATCAACATATTGAAGCTAAAAACACACATATCTTACTCTCCCTTTCCACCTGTTCTTTCTGTAAAATAGCTGAACAGAAATTCCTGTCAGTCTGAATTTCCCACAGACACTTGGTGTTGTCATACAGTCTTGAACAACCCAGAGTCAATGACGTGGAGCATGAAGTTTACATATGACACTACTCATTTAATAAAAAATATAGTTAATATGAGAATGGGTAAGAAATCACACCGCTGAACATGCTAATTTTTTCATTTATTTTTTTCCTTTGTAAATAGAACTGCATGTATTTCGGTGTCCGGGACTATGTATTTGCGGACATCAATAGATAGCTGATATCTATGGGAGTTGGAGAAGGCTTAGATATTGTTATTAGTTTGAGACTCAGATTTTCAGCAGGCCTATTCCCACCAGGCACATTCACACATATAGAGAGAATTTCACGCTCATGAATAATATCCATTAGCCACACTCTCACATATTGTATGCTTCCGTGAATATGGCATACAATCCTTAGCAAGCCTTATGCACAACTTTTTTATCTGCCGCATTTTAAACGGCTTGTATGTATATATTTACAGTCAACAAATCCCATGAATGTCTGACTCTCAATACACACATCCCTAAGCAAGTCAGTTCTTACTGACCATATTAAACTTTATTAATGCCTAAAAAATATTCACATTTTAGAAAGGCTAAATCGTTTCCTAAAATAGCTCTGCACTGCAGTGTTTAGCAAGCATGAATTAAACAGGAATAAATAGTGCTTTTGTTAGGGAGTCTATTCAGGATGAATTGGGTGTTCTAGTAAATATTAACAGCATTAGGAGCATCTCAAAATGAATAGGTGCCTGTAAAAAAAATGAACAACCAATATTAGACATTGGATACACAGACAATATATTGTTGGGAAGATGAATATAAATATTACGGAACCCTGGAGGGTTCATAGAGAGAAAAATAAATAAAACGAGGCCACGCTTTATTAACTTGTGCTCACGAGATGTAATTCGTGGCCTCAATTTACATAAAACGAGGTCACGCTTTATTAATTTGTGCGCACGAGATACTTTCTTATGATTAAACACAACGAACTGCCCGATTATTACACCATATTATTAGTTTTATGAAGAATATATCCAGGTGTGTGTGTGTGCATTTGTTTATGATAGTGTTGTTCGTTCCGGTGCACTCCGGCAGGACTATAGCACTACATCGAGATTAAGATTAAACAAATTTCTTTCACTTGGAAATACACATAACTATGGAGAACCAGATTTGTGTAAATTACTGTTTGTGGTAATTTGAAAACAAATCCCGGTGGTGTCGGACACACCGAACACACACACACAGAGCCGAGCTGAGCACAAACACACACATCATGCGCCCTGGTGACCAGACATCTCCTTCATAAAACGACTAATATAGAATACTCTGGTAGTTCGATGTGTGTAGAGGTGTGTGTGTGTGTGGTTGAACGTAGCAGCCTCGATCTCTATTCAGCTGTTCTAATGAAGGGAAACACAGTGAAGTTACACGTTACTGCCTCCAGTGCCCTATACGACAGTTCAACAGACCCTGGATATGTTTGATTTACCCGGGTTAACTAACCCTAACAAACGCGATCTCGCTAAGCGGTCCTACGAAGCTGGTTATCAACTCAGTAAATCAACCAGGGTTTCTCTCTCCGGCTGAGAGTGCGTTCACGTGAAAGGGACGGGGTTAGCGTGCTGACAGCGCAGCGTCATACATCATGAATGAAAAGTAAATAGCAAATCCTGCTTCGTAATACAGGCCACTGGTGCCGCAGAGATTTCATAAAGTGAAGGAGGTTTTCCTTCTATAGAACAGCTGTGGGCAGCAGATACTGTGAGAGTCACGGACAGGAATTCATAGATCAAAGCAGACTGGTTTACAGACTCTTCTGTTTTGAGAATCAGGTACTTAAACAAATAGCTCTAAAGCCCTGGCCAAAATGTCCCTAAATGAAGTCCGAGTTTGAAATATATCTCAAATAATATATGCACTGCCATTTCTCCACATAAACATAACAGTCTGCAATGAAACGGTTGTCTCCTCTGTGCTCCACTGCCTACTTGGCGCGCCTTTAACTTTAACAAAATACTTTCTCGTTCACACGAAATACTTTTTTTTTTTCTCCATGAACCTTTAGGGGCTCCGTAAAATACATTTTGATAAAAAAATTATTCAGAGATATTATGGTTAGTGTTTGTGTCTTATAGCCACCCATCTGCCATGGTGCTAAAGTAGCAGCAAGGTGGATTTCACTAAATAGCTATGGGTAGATTGTGATTGGCTCAGGTGTGTGTGTCGGCGGGACCTCAGTTATACAGCTCCAGCCCTCCGACCAGTACTGCTCTTGCTCTGGCTCCAAATTACATCAAAATTCAAGATGGCAGTCAATGTATCCAATATATTTTGGTCACATTTTTGTGTAATGGGAGGAAGTGGTCGTCCATCTACAGTCCATGGTTTTAAGTAAAGAACAGTTTTAATAACATCAATTAAGGCTCTGTTCAATGTTGGTGCTTGTTTGCTTGTCACCCTGGTCATGGAGACATACAAGCTCCAAATATGTTCAGCATCTTCTGGATTTTCTTGATACTGTCAACACAGATGGAAACTTAAAGGAGTGTATTTTAATAGCCTTCTTACATGAGGTACAAGTGGCCCAGTTGTGGGCGCACAGCATCATCATCATTATTATAATTGTCGTCATAATACCGTTTTTCAGCTTACCTCGCCTGCTTTGCTTTTTTTTCTGCTTTTTTCTCCATCTGCTCACTAGGCAACTACTAAACCCCTTCCATTTTCTTCACATCTCATCCTTCACCCTCTCATCTTTTCACCTTGCCTCTCATTTATTTGTTTACTCTTTCGGATGATGAAGACCAGTGCTTCTTTATCAGTGGGCGGCAGCAGGGGGCATGTATGTCTCCTTCTATCCTTTCCTCTCATCAGTATATTTCTCTCATCATCACTCCATTACTTTTCTAACCTTAAGCCTCCAGTGGTCTTATCTTATCTACCCTGCATTATTGCCTCAACAGGAATATTTGGTCCGTCTTTCTGTTGCCTTTTTGTTTTTCTCGTTCATCCACACTGCCAATTTCTTGCTTGAATCATCTTCCTGGCAATTCAAACTAAAATGTAACAGTTTCTTCCCCTGTGTAAAAATCACCTTAAATTACCTGAACTGAACATGTTTCATATATAGATACTGTATATATGTATATCACTTTATTGAAAAATTGATATTCTTCTCTCTCGTTCCTTCTCCTATTTTCTCCTACATATTTTAGCCATATGATGATGGATGTTTAAGGACAGGACTTTCTGCTTTAAGTATTGCTACAATATTACTGTTGCTTTTTGAAAAATACATGTATTCATTACGCGTTTTCAGCTCCGGCTCGGAGCTGGAGCCTGAAAAGTACCGTTTTTTCCTGTTCACACCGCAGAGGCGCTGCCTCTTAGCTCCGGAATCCGGTTCACTTCCAGCTCCAAAAAATTGTCGGTCTAGAGGCAAGAGCTTCGGAGCTAAGAGGCGGCATCTCTTTTACGTCGAGGCGGGTTGAAGTAGATGCTGAAGACCACAAAGAAGTCTTGCATTTCGCATGTGATGTTTGTAAAGTTCCAAGTAAAGTCGTCCGATGCCTTCCATTTTGTTTCGTAAGAAGATAACCAAAGCGAACAGCGCTTCAATACAATCGGCCATTGTTGTTGTTGTCGATGTGAGGGATTTCCGCGCGGTTTGGATTTTATGAAGCAGGCACGTAAACAATGACGTCATGACTAGGGCTGCAACAAACGACTAATTTGATAATCGATTAATCTATCGATTAATGAAACGATTAATCGACTATTCGGACTATTACTGTATGCCTTGCACAATTTCTCAAACGCTCTTATTTAGCCATCAACTTTTAGATTTAGCTTGAGGTTGTTTTAGGCATGTGGAAACTAACAATGAAGACAATAAAGATGAATACTTGATTCCAAAATAAATATATTATTGAAATAACTTAAATTGTGAACAAAACTAACATTGCTTTTTATTCAAATTAAATAAATAATATTTCACATCAAAAGAAACAACAGTGTTTTAACAAATCGTATTAAATAATCTGATGACACAACTGTAAATATAAGAATAGCTGAAACTTTAACAAACTAAATAATAATAATATATAATATTTTTATAGCGCCTTTCAGGAAACCCAAGGTCGCTTTAAAAGTCGGGTAGGGGGGGGGAGTAGGGGAAAAAAGGCAGACAGGTTAAGGGGGTGGGGGGGGAAGTAGCGGACAAATAAACCTATTAAACTAACTATACAGTGGGGAAAGCCTTGGTAAAAAGGTGCGTTTTGAGGGCTTTTTTGAAAATGTCCAGGGTTGGGGCGCTGCGGATTTCGGGGGGGAGAGAGTTCCAGAGGGTGGGAGATGCCACACTGAAGGCTCTGTCACCAAAAGTCCGCAAATAACTCTGTTACCTCTAATCATTATGTTTGTATAATGTAGTTAGCTCCGTGTGTTGCTGCTAGCATACATAACACCTGACGTGGACACGTTACTGTGGACGGGGCTACAGAGCTACTAGAAAGACAGTCGAACCCGGTGCATTCCTCCGTCTGGATGTGGAGCACTTTTGCTAAATGTTTAGACAAATAGCTCGTGTTACCGCCCTTACATGCTAAACTCTTATTCCACTTTTGGTAACGAGCATTCTCCACATCGAGGTCGGGTAAAGTTTAACCACCTCGGAGCGCGTTCTCTCCGCCATCTCCCACGTGTGTGTGTTGCTGCTGCCCGTGTGTAAACTGCCCCGCCCCCTCGCAAGCAGGCGGGGGAGAGAAAGATCGAAAATACATCATAGACGCATTTGTTTGTCTTTTTGCATATTAGTAACGAGTTGGCGACACTAAGACTGCGATATAATGTCTTTGTAGCAATAATACATGACATATCTTTTTTAAATGTCTCCAGTACCGATACAAAGACCAATAAAGTTAGAGCTTAACGGGGTGTAAAACACACGTGATGACGTCACCAACGAATCGACGACTGAATTAGTTGGCAACTAATTTGGTAATCGATTTTAATCGATTAAGTCGATTAGTTGTTGCACCCCTAGTCATGACGCAGCAGCGGCAGCTCTGGGCGGTGTGAACAGAGCGGGATCAGAAAAGGGAAAACGGAGCTGAACCAGAAAAGCTCCCGCTCGGAGCTAGAAAGGGAAAAGCGCTGGTGTGAAAGCCGCATATGTCTCCCACTTACTCCTGCTTACGACATCCCCAGTCCAGTAATACATCTCAAAACATTTCTGCAAAAACAGTGAAAGATAGTGACTGTTTGAGACGGTAAATGATGAGTCCTACAACTGTACTCTGTCATCGCACCCAGGTTAATAGATGTCCCATATAACTGTGGCACTGTTAAAACATTCACTTCCCTTGAACAATATGATGATTTGCGTCATTTTTCAAAACTTGTAAGTCTAGTAGTGTTGCCAAAGGCGACTGCTTGGCAAGGCCTCTAGATGATTTGTCATGAGTTATCTGATGAAATTAATATCTCTCCGTTGTAATCCTCTGAACCCCACACTAAAAACAGTTATTAGTTTATACTCCAGTACATCATCCAGCCCCAGAGCTCATTACATCAATCTGTTCACACACACACACACACACACACACACACACACACACACACACACACACACACACACACACACACACACACACACACACACACACACTCTGTGCTGTACTGTACTTGCCTGTTTACCGTCTGACGTGGCTCTGCAGGATATGAGGTAATGGCTGGAAAAGTGCAGGTTGTTTGACCATTAACTCCAGTTAGCATTTGCCTGCCTGATTTATTCTCCTTTAATGTCCTCTGCCACAAACGTGCTGTCCCTCTGACTAGAGCCGCCTACTGTAGTGAGAAACAGTGAAAGGAATGGAAATAAAAGACGTTTGAGAGATCAGAAGGTAAAATAGAAATTCAAAACATCCTTAATGATGACGTAAGTCTTTGTATTTCAGCTAATTTGTGGCTGCTTGTCAATCTCAGATTTCCTAATTCAACAGACTGTGAATGGACCTGTCAAATAGACAGCTCAGTGAAGTAAACATATCTGTAGTGTTGGCACACTTGTTGGTGTGTGTACGGAGAGAGGGTGATTTTAAATAACAGTGATGTTTTTACACTAATGGCTCTTACTTTGTTTGCTTTGGAGAAGAGCTGCAGTCCAGGGATTAGGGACGGGGGCTTTTCACAGGCCTCGCGTCTCTTCATCCATCTCCTCCTCCTCTCATGTTGCCCACACCTCTCTCCTACTCCTCTCCATTCTTAACAATGCAGTACAGCTGCCTGTTCTCATAACGTCCCATGTCACCTGGTTTTCTTCTATCAATTTCTTTATGGTTTTCTCTGCCACAACGTCGTCATGCCACTTCCCAACATTACTTCTTGTTGTTGCACTTTCTTCACTTTCCTTTTCACCCTTCCCTGGTGTAGCAATCACATCCTCACTTCTTCTTGCCATACGACTCTTATGTTCTTTGTTGTCTTCTCATCTCTGCCTTTGTTTCTCCCTAGCGATGACTCTGGATCGTGCTTATTGTTCTCATCTGTAGCTTCCACTCTAACTGTATCCGTTTTGTGTGCGGAGCCTCAGCACAGCAAGTGTCCTCAGCGTTTGCTCTTCATCTCAATGCTGTGATGTCAGCTATGTAAAACATTCTTCCTTTAAGCTTATGTCTATTCACAACATCCTGTTTACATCCTGCTGTCTTTCTCTATTTAATGTTCTCTTCATCTATTGTATCTTTATCTTATGTTTTCCATTTTCAATGTACACAACTTCAAAGTGCTCATGAGCAAACACACTTTTATAGGTTGTGTTTCTTTTTTTTCTGTGACTGAGACATTATGTTACGGTACCTAGAGCGTTATTTTATAAAGATCTTGGATTTGGCGCACACACATCAGAGCTGTGCCATGATTACACACACACACACACACACACACACATACACACACACACACACACACACACACACACACACACACACACACACACACACACACACACACACACACACACAGCAGGTTCTTGCTGGAGGTAAATGAGCAGGTTAGATGACAGCTTTTCCATTAAGCCACTCTCCAAAAGCCACTCATCACTAGTGTTATTGCACTGTAATGACAAATAACTCATTAGCATGATAAGTGTTCCCTCTGCAGTGATTGGCTTCATTCCAAGAGTTGCCAGTACAATATTCTGCTTCTTAAAGGACCACTTTTGGTCTTTTCTTTTTTGGTTTGTGGAGCAATTGTGAGACTGATTTAAGAGTGCACTAGCCTGGTTAATTTAGTGTATGACGGATCATAAAGAAGATTAAGTAACAGGGGACTATGTGTTTTTGTTTTTCAGTACACCCGCTTTCAAAAGGTTTGACAACAAGAGTCAAGCAATGTAATTACATAATAACAATAATTACTCTCCAGGGGAATTTAAGCGAGTGTGATAATAAGGATTAAGCTTCACACACAGGTGTACAAATTGAAACACCACACAGATATAACTTGTATAGCACCTAGTGATATGTAAGGGGAACATTAGCATTTTTACCTTTTTTAAAGAAATTTGTAACAAAAAGTTAGGCCATACTGTTTATAGAAATATATTTCTATTATACAATTGTACGCATGAAGCTCTCTAATTTACAGGCTTCAAACTTTCCTGTAGTCTTTTGTTTTCCTCTGCCCTTGTTTCACTCCTTAGAAGAGAAAAAATGACGAGTTTGCACGCCCAGAGAAATATGTCGGCTCTAGTCAGTCATCCAACTTTTCCCTGCCTTTTTACTCTGTTGTCAAGGATTATTTTTCCAGTGCTGTCTTCTGCGTAAAATGAATGGCAGCGGCTGTATATATTGAGTGATTTTCTCTAGTGCAAAGTTTGTGCTATGTCAAAGCTGGAAATGATAGCAATGCCAGAGTTTTTTTTTTAAACGTCATTTTAAAGCAGTGTGAGGGTGTGAATGTCCTTTTCACTTGCTTTTGAATGTACATTGTAATGCCTACTTGAGCAGAAATGGATGGAAGAATAACAATTTGTGGATTTACTTTTTTGTCAGGCCCTCTTGATTATAACCTCTGTTTCTTTTAAAAATGAACTTAGTCCCCCCCAGAATTTTTTTATTGATTGTTGCTCACATAGAACACCTCTTTATGGACTCTGCTTTACCTGTTTGTTTTTTGTCATTCACTGTGGTTAGGCCCTAGTTGAATTACAAACTCATAATGAATATGCAGTGGGTAATCCAGATTCTATAGACTGAAGACTTCGTAAATATATTGAACACAAGTAAGCAGACAGACTAAAGTAAGTGATTTTAAACCAACCCAGGATACAAAGAGGGTTTCTCTGAAATAGTTACAGCTTGTCTGCAGATGTTCTTTGTCACCAACAAGTTCACCACCAGTATCTAAACCCCTCGTCAGTTCACCCCCAGTATTAAATGTGAGATCTTACTACAGCCAGTGAAGTGCATAGCTTGGCTTAAGGTTTAAATTGACCAAAGAATCTCCACCTAACTGCAGGCTAGAGTTTGCAAAAAAGAAGATATGAAAGACAGCATGCAAACTATTCTGTTCCCTGAGACAAGAATAACTCCTCAACTGTGATACAGAGTGTTACGTTTGATCAAAGCTGGACATCAAATCCAGACTGATGCATGGTAGGGAAAGAAACCTGAGCTACCTCCAGAATCAAACCTGGAACACCTACAGAGCATCCTGTGAAAGCCCATGCTGACCCAGCCAGAACCAGACCTAAATCCCTTTACGAATGTTCCAACTGGAGTAAGCTACAGCATATCTGCAGTGATTAATGAGAGGGAAAAGAAAATCCCCAAAAATATTCAACCTCCCTGTATTTTGTTATTATCATGTTTGCTTGCAATTTTCAGAATGTTTTCTTAAGAAATGTGGGGCTTGAAATGTGTTTATTTATACTCTCTGCAAAAGTTGTGACCCTTTTTCAGTTGGAATTCATCGCACAATATCCCAGAAAAGTTGTCTCTTTGAGTAGTTTCAATTGTATGACCTATATAATGTTGACTTTTCAGTTCCACCTCCTCAGGCAGCATCCTAAATGTAATTTTTCCATTGTCTTTGTCCTGCCACAGCTGGCCCTGGAGGACCCGGTGCACAGCGTGTCCCTGCAGCAGTTTGTCTATGAGAAGCTGAAGGCGCAGCAGTGCATGATGGGGGACCAGGGCTTCGGGGTGCTGATGGAGACCGTGGACACGGAGCTGGTCAGGCAGCTCCAGGAGTTCCTCAAAGGCTTCTGAATCTTCAATCCTTCACTACCTTTCGCAAACACCTTTGTCTACTGTTACCCTCGCCCCGCATTTTTGAAAAGTACCGAAAAGGTTTTTAATCTGCCCAAAATGTGGACTGGTAATCCAACCCTTCCCCGTTCTACCCATGCTTTGCCTTATCTATATTCAGACCTCGCCTTGTGGATTGTCCTCAGCCAACACCCTCATCCCTCTCTTCTTATTTTGGTTGCTTTTACGCTGTTTTTTTTTCTTCAAATGAGGTCTATTCAGGTACTTGAAAAAGTCCCTTGACAACCACACACATCACCACACAAGAGCTTCCACTAAATTATTCTAGTTTATTCTCTTTCTGGACGAGTGGTATAAAGTTGGGTTGAAGGAGTATAAAGTAAAGAATGAGCTGCAGTTGCCACAGCTGGAGCTTCAGACTGTTTTCTATGAAGAAACCTAAAGATGGTAACAGAAATGTGGATGAACTGTACCTAAAAGACAGCAGTGTTTACAGAATTTATTCTTAAAAATAGAAAAAATTTAGTTTTGTATGTATGTGAAGTATGGATGATATGCTGCATGGCGATATTTTACATTTTATTTTGATTTTACTTTGTGTTAAGTTCTCATCCATTTAAAAAAAAAAAAAAGTTTCATTAGCAGAGGTCACTGCAACTACTGAGAGAAGTCGAGTGTTTTTCTTTCTTTTTGAGTTGGTTTTGAGGGAATTTAGTTTTGACTGCAAAATGGGTG
The DNA here is from genome assembly GCF_902827115.2 of Pseudochaenichthys georgianus. NCBI lineage: Eukaryota > Metazoa > Chordata > Actinopteri > Perciformes > Channichthyidae > Pseudochaenichthys > Pseudochaenichthys georgianus. Next base: position 25,100,057 of record NC_047511.1, on the reverse strand, counting down.
ATTTTTTTTAATGGTTGATTTGTAAGAGTGCTTAACCACATTTTATGTATATACATACTGCTGCTAATTAATGGTGTGTCAGAGCACTTTAATAACCAAAAACTGTTTCACCTGTTTTCATCTTTATCTCAAATGTACATCTTCTCACATCATTGTACTTTAACACAGTGGTAGAATGTGCCGGAGCAGTGCAGCAGAATTGTTCAAATTAGGCTTTAGTTGCATAAAGAACCTCATCTTGAACTGTTGCCATATTTCATGTCTCAATTTGTTTAAAAAAAATAAACTGTCTGTCTGCAAGTTTAACATGCCATTTGGTTCTATCTTTACTATTTAATTTTAAATAATTTGATATTTCTGAGAGTAAAGAAGTCTTATTGTTAGCCACTGAGGACTTTTAAGTGCTGGATTAATCTTTGATTTATTTAATTTGAAGAAATATAACCTTTTTCATTTGGGTTTTCTCATACAATGTATTATTTGGAAGTTTGGAAAACCCATATTAAAAATTATAAATGACAGGCTATTGGAACCAAAGTGGTATGTGGACATGTTTCATGCAAAATCTAAAATGGGATCTAAATGTATATATAGTTTACTTCAACTTGAAACTCGTTTAAAGCAAAAAACATGATTTACTTTGGCTGCCCTGCCTTTATAATCCATTACTTTGGATTTTATGAGTCAGTATTGGTTTATCTGCTCTTATTGGTTTAGTGATACCTGCCTGGGAAGGAGATAATGCTGACACTAGCTCCGTTGACACTGTGATAGTTGAGTAGCAGTCAGTATTATGGCCTTATGCTTTGAGCTTTATGTATCCTTTACTCTTGGAAGACCTTTCTTACCATCCATGGTCATTTCTTAACTGGTTAAACAGTAGATGATATCTGTAGTCATATTCTGTTTATGACCCAAATTCTGAAGTTTAGAATGTAACACAAAGTACAGTTGAGAGATGTTTTTGGGTTATATATTTGATTATGCTTTGATGGGATAAAATGATTGTTGCTTTTTCCAAAGCACTCAATAAAATGCAGTAATTAGCCAAAATATTAGTCTGTGTAATTCAATTACTGATGTGAGCATGCATGTGCCACAGCGCCATTGTAACATTGTGCCACTGTCTTTGTTGACAATCGTAGTTGAGTGCCATCCATTTAATTTACTTAAACTTAAGATGTCAATTTATTTTGACCGTAGAAAAAGAGCAATATTGCTTTTTCCATACATTGTATTACTCTCTGGGAATCCTGCAATAGTCAGCAAATGTTTTAGTTATAATCGGGGTTGACCTTTTTTAATGGTTACATCCAGTATGCACCCTAGTGGCTCTACAAAGCAAATAGGACACTTTTCTCCAGACTGAAAACTTCCCAAGTTTGGCTACAGACTGTGAAGGACAAGAAAACAAAGGCAGCAGTGCCAGCATTGACCCGTTTGTCTCAAGTGCTTGAGAGTAAATGTAGCTGGTCACTTGAGTGGCTTATAAAGTGCAAAAAACGATGAAGCATGTCCTTCCTTTTCAACACCACAGTGTTAATCAAAGGGATCTTTTATCTTTCACTCTCACATCCTCACTCCTACGTTCTACCAGAGTAGTCCTTTAGAGACAGATCGAGGCCACAGGTAGTCTATCTGCAGGCTTTGTGTTAATTATCCTGTGAAATGCATGACAGAGGAGCGCAGCAGGATTAGCTGTTATCTATAACGTATTTTCTTCATTGGATTAGTTCCTTAGTTCCTAAGATTACACTGCAGCATTCTCCTTTCCTGAAAACTCCTGCTAATTGTTAATCTTCCTATGCACCTACATTTAAACCCGTTTTTCAATGCATTTTCCAGAATGATCTTATTTTTTAAATATGTTTTTATAAGTCGCTGCAGCAGTTGTAAAGTAATCAGTTATTTAATGTTATGCCAAATTAAAACGCTACACTTGATGAATATTCAATATAAAGTAGCTTTACAGACTTCAGTTGTAAATACAATACTTTTATACAACTTCTGCTTCGTCATTAAAGTTGATTTGAAGTTGAACCGAACTATTGGTGATATTTGTACAGCCTGAACTTTAATCAATAATGTGCCCTTGACAGTGTTTGAGGATTTCTATTTGTCCTGCGGTGATCAACGACTGTTTTCCTTTCCTCTGACTTCTTTGGCAGTGTTTGTGCTTTCAACCTCTGTTCAATGAGTATCATCAGCAGGTGAGCGCACATTGATTCCTATAACTTCTGGCACGTACAGTATATGCAAAACAGACATCTCTCAAGGTCACTCAAATATTCATAGCCTTTAACGCTATATCAGTCCATGCTGTTACTGTATGTCTTACAGATCATAGCCCTATAAAAGCTCTTGCTTTAAATGCAAAATGAGAAGGACAGAGGATAGGGTCTCTGAAGACACAGAAATCTCCATGAACCTTTGGTGACTCTAAGTGATGATTCAGATTCATTATTATTGCATCATCCTATACTGCTACACTTTTATAAAGAAAATTCCACTCATGTTGATGTATACTTTGCATATTTAATTTCCTCTGACAGTTACTTGTCATCTTGGTTGTGTGAGGGCTTTTGTAGCAGGAGAGCATCAGTGACAGCGTGTGGGTGAGTGTCCTGTTTGTCTGGGTATTGATCCTGATTAGAAGTGGCAGTTCTTGCCTGCCTGTAGCAGCTTGTAATTACAACCTGAGGATCCAAGCATGTGTGATCATTATGTGGCCGTATACAGCGAGCCTTTCAAGTAGGTGTTCGGTCAGATGAGGATTTAACCTCCAATGTCCCTGTGTGCAGTGCAGCAGTGTGTGTAACATATTGCCTCTAATCTCTAATTCTATATTCTTATATTGCAGCAATGTACAACTTCCATTACTTAAAAGGTTGCACAAGTTGTACACTGAATAATATGTTTAGTCGGGAAAATGAGAATTATTAGACAACTACAAATATATTTAATTTCCTTATCCCATACTCACTCTGTTCAGAATGGCCAATGCCACAGACTTTTATTTTTGATTAAGTGATAATAAGTCAATGGATAGAAAAACTATTTTGATCAATTGTAATCTATTACATGTACAGTAATTTGTCAAGCAAATTCATTTCCCATTTCCTATATATATAATTGGCTCTTATGTCAGTATAATTGGGGTTTAGACTGCTATTCAGTAAACAAGCTGCTTAATTATCATGAATTTCAGCTTGAATGTTATGCACTTGGGGGTGTCCTTGAGGGCACTTTGGAAAGTGTTGGACACAGATAAAAAGCCCATCAGAAATATGTTATTCTTTCATATGCCACCAACATTACAAGTAAAATGATTCTGTCACACAATTTTATCTTTACACCAGCAGTATGTCAGCATAACCAAATGAAAATACATATTTGATGAAGAGAAACACTCTTCAGTCTGATGAAAGACTGCAGCAAAGTAAAATGTCATACTCTGTAGAAGAACAGAGATACAGAAAATAGAGTTGCTCTCTGAATCTACTTTTCCTCTAAAAGTATTACAGAACTCATTAAACTGCCGGCTGCGTGCAGAGCAGCCAAAACTAATCAGACAGGTGGGCACTAGTGTTCTCTCCTGTAATATTGTAGTCTGTTACTGTCTCCAGATCATATAGTGTGGACCAATCAGATTACTGCCACATTATTCTCCTTATTATCACCACAGTGTCAGGAATATCTCAGGCATATGACGCAGCACCTCTTTTGTTCATGCCGCAGGCTGCAAATGAGTTTTTCTTTCTGCGTCAGCTTTAATAGTATGTCTTTGGCATTGAGAATCAAAAACTGTCAAATATCTAAAGCAACATTTCAGATTTAGTTGACATCCTCTGTCAGCTTTCCAGTCCTATTTTGTTATTTTGTCATAACATATTTTTTATGTAAATAAGGAAAAGCTAATCCTAGACTTTTTTAATATGCAAATATTGTTGAGCTGTTTGTGTTGAGAAAACAATATTCACTGTTGCAGTGAAAGATTTGGTTTATTTTGTTGAACGACCAAAAGTAGTGGAAGTTTAGATTCTGAATCGATAGAAAAGGAAAACATTAAAGGGGCCTAGAGGTGATTTTGCATTAAATCACAATCTACTTCACAACCCTGTGCGTTAATTGGGTTATTGACAAGCATAGTGTGTTTTTGGAACATATGTAAAGGTTTTCCTGGGAAAGCACAAATATTAGAATTGACACTTTATTGATAATCTTTTAGGGCAGAGGTGACCTACGTTCAAGCTATGTTATGAGATTGCTTTTTTCCATCTGACTGGCGATGCCTTTAAACTGGTCATAGGATCCTGACCAGAAGCCAATCTCCTGTCCCTTTGTTCTGAAGCACAGTATGCCAAGTCTTTTTTTGCTTTCAAATTGAGTAGCAAATTTTCTGTGTTGTATTTGAGCACCAGATGAGGTCTCTGTGTGGAACACAATATTCCCCTTCTTTTGTCCAAATGTCAAACTCTGATGCTCTGTAATGAGACTTGTTACTCCGTTTTCACTCCACTGAATTAAATATTGACAAAGTCGTCAGTCTCCATTAGTCTTGAGAAGTCTTCATCCTATCAATTGGATTCCAAAAATGTCAAATCCAAGAAACCAAAACCCCCCAGGATTTTCAGCTTGGAGAAAAAGCTTTGCGAACCGATCCAGTGAGTGCTGAAGGTCGCAGACCGATGAAGCCATCAGAACCACATCATCTGCAAAAAGCAGTGATGCAATCCTTAGTCCACCGAACTGCAGACCCCCTCCCCCATGACTATGCCTCGAAATCCGACCCATGTATATTACAAACAGGATTGGTGACAAAGCGCAGCCCTGGCGGAGGCCAACCCTCACCGGAAATGGGTCCGACTTACTGCCGAGGACCCGGACACAGCTCTCGCTTTGGGAGTACAGAGATTGGATGGCCCTGAGTAGAGACCCCCTCACCCCATACTCCCGCAGCACCTCCCACAATAACTCCCTGGGAACTCGGTCATGCGCCTTCTCCAAGTCCACAAAACACATGTAGACCGGATAAGCGTACTCCCAGGCCCCCTCCAGGATCCTTGCGAGAGTAAAAAGCTGATCCGTCGTTCCACGACCAGGACGGAATCCGCATTGTTCCTCCTCAATCTGAGGTTCGACAATGGACCTGACCCTCCTTTCGAGTACCTTAGAGTAAACTTTCCCGGGGAGGCTGAGTAGTGTGATGCCTCCCCGGGACTTGGCATCAAATATGATTATTTTAAGAAACCTCAAATCCAAGGTAGCCTTATGTTCAAATTGTAAACTTGTGTACATTATATGCATTTACAGATATATCTATGATCCAAAAATGTGAATGTATTATATTATATCTGACTTATCAAATTGACCATCAACCACACATTCTATCTGTAAACAAATATGTAAATGTCTCCAAAGAAATGTTTCTATAACATAATTTGATGTTGATTGAACATCTCAAAAATGCAGCTCTTAGGTGAGGGGAGAGAGCAAGGCATATACTTTAAGCAGATATTTCTCAAACCAACAATTTAAAGCGTAAAAGTGCTCCAGAGTAAGAGCTGCTGTTACCACTGCAGGGGCACATTCAGTGATGTCAAAAATTGAGAAATTGACAGTTATCTCTGGAGGAAATGGTGCAATCAGCACTGATCTACATTGGAAATTGAATGAATTTGTGTTTTTTTTCTTTTAAAATACAATTTCTAGAAGTCCCTTTGTCCACAGATTTGTCATTCAGTTGACGTTGTCCCATATTGTCCCTGGCATGATTGTTTGTTTGTTTATTTGTTTGTTTGTAGCCTTTATTTAACCAGGTGAAAGCCCCTTGAGATCAAAAGATCTCTTTTTCAAGGGTGACCTGCAGGACATTAGTTACACATGTAACATAAAAACAACAGAACAACAATAAGGATGACATACAACATAATGTACAGGGTACAGTTTACAAAACTCTATTTACAAACAGTGATAGTGCAAACGGATGGAATTCCGGAAGATAAATAATCCTAAAGTAAATCTGGCCTAATCCCCTGAAATGTCTGGAAAGGAATCATTGATAAGCGGCCGGGAGCCATAAAGGAAAGTAGATAAGGACTGCTGTATCTAAAAAGAGTGCAACATCCCCTTATCTGTGGTATTATAAAACTAAAATGTCCTCTTATCGGTTATTCGCTGTTTAATGACACTCAAGGTGAATAAAGAGGGGAAAGCACACAGAAGGTAGAGCAGCGTTGTTCCTGGCAACAATGAATGGGAAGGACACAGAAAGACTCTGTGACTGTGTAAAGTCTATTGATATGCAATGCATATGTGTGCATGGGAATATATGCATGCAAATACAAGACAGAGTGGCTATTAGTAACAACATGAATTAAAAAAGGGGTTCTTGAATTAAGTGAGTACAAACACGTAAAATTGGAAGAGAAGTTCAATCTTGCATGTAAATGAAAGGAAGTTGTTGCCTCAGGATTAATGACCCCCTCTTCACTTTCTGTTTAGCTCCAGCCTTTTACAACAGAGCACCACACTGGAGTCAAGTGCAGCAACACACCTGGAATACATATACTGAAAGCTCTTGAGCTCAAGTTAATAAACTACATCATTGCAGAGATTGAGACTGACCAAAACATACATCAGAATGATGATATATGCAGTGATAGATCCTACACAGTAACAGAAACATTGAAACAAGATCTGGGCTCAACATGTTGCCTGTGTTTGGACACACACTGGCAGCATAAATATATCCCACTGTCAATATTCCTTGTCCATGTTCACTCCAACAGGGACATTTCCCCTGAGCACTAAAGGTGTAAGAGACACACACAGTTCCTAGATCATCTGTCTCACCATGATAAAATGAAATTATTGCCATAGAAGAAAATCACTAGTCAATAACTTTCAGATAAAACCTCCACAAAAATTGAACGTTATAAGTAACGCTGTCAAAAATGATCGTGTTAATGGCGGTAATTTTTTTTTTTAATTAATTGCGTTAAAATATTTAACGCATGCGCAGAATGGCCCGCCCCATACATCCCACCAGTGGCAGCGCCAGGGTATGGCTGGGGTAGGCTACAGCCATACCAAGAAATGGCTTAGCCCCACCATGAAGAATGATGTTAAAGTAAGCAAAATAAAGTCCGCCAACGAGTAAATTGCACAGACAGTAGTTAGTAAGATTGATTTCAGTAGCTGTGAGAGAAACTTCTTTTCAGCAATGTTGATGGAAGAAATGGAGGCTGGAGTCCGCTTTATATCAAAACACTGAGTTTAATTGAGAGTCACGGCCGTGGGTGAGTCCAAGGCATTTCCACAACGTGCATTGAGAAATCCCGAGTCAACACTGAGGAATACACAGAAAACACAGGCAATTCTACCCAGCGGATCCAGGAGGAGCCTCTGTTTGCGCCCTTTCTAATCATAATTAAATAAAGGATCTTCAGAGACAAAGAAAGTCTGTTTAGACTCATCTGCCTATTTGGCCACACTTCCCCCAACAGGAAGGCAGGACCTTTGACCTGTGCCCTGCTCTAAGTTGCAGGCAGACACATGTGAAACACTAAAATGCTCCCCTATACACAGACAACAGGAGAATATTATCTAACAGTAGCCACTTGTCTGGAAATACCGAAGACTAGAAACGGTTTTGAAAACTTTTGTTACGTAGTAACAAGTAACATCGATACAACATTACGTGTTGATAGAAATCAACACGTAATGAAATAAGACCCCACAGTTTGATGATTGATAGATGTGTGGGCTGTCTTTCATTTTGACACACAGAACAATGTTATATTAAACATACATACATACATGTTAAAGGTGGGGTAGATAAGTTTCAGAAACCGGCTCGAGATACACTTTTTGTTATATTCCATGGAATGCTCTTAACATCCCGATAGCAATGAATATCTTAAGTGCTTTGACAAAAAATCCATAAAAAAATGTTTAAAAAAAAATGTACTGTTAAAAGTACAACCAATCCGTTTAGCCGGGCACGCACAAATGTATCTCGTGCCCTCATTGGGTATGCCGTCATTGGGCGTGCATTGCAGCAGTACTTCAATGACTCTCCAGCAACAGGCGGCCACTTTCACCAGTCTGCTGACGTCATGTGCGCGTGTGTGGGAGGAGGTGCTCTGTAAGGAAGTCTGAAGGAAGGGGCGGATTCTTTTCTCTTTTCTTTTGCAATTCCAGTCTCACATCTCACAGCACATCGTCATTAACAAATACCGGAAACAGACCGAAAACATTTAAAAAAAATTAAATAATACTTTATTCCGAGTGTGCTTGCTTTTCTCTTTGAAAGTCGTCACATAACGGCATTGTAATACACGGTTCTGCTGCATTACATATTACATATCTGCCGTAGTTCTCTATTTATAGAGCCCTGATAAGAAGACTTCTAGACAAACATGAGGAACTGCCGCCAACACTGAAAACGTGATGTGGATCATAAATATATCAGCAATTAAACAACATCTTACATTTATTTTCACACAATACGTCTCCTTGCAGTATCGACACTAATTCGGCTGACTTTTATATTTGATCCATTTGGTAGATAGGCTGTATTTACACCATAAAGGTGCACAGCTGATATAAAGGGACACCTAGTGGTTAAAGCACGTTATTGAAATGTATTATTTTTATTATTAGATATTAATAGGATCCCTATAAAGTATATTCATTACTCGTTATTCTCTACTAATAGATAATTAAATACTGTATATAATGACTATTTTGCACATCCCTTTCAAGATTTCAAGATTTTCTAAGGTTTATTGACATATTATATTCACAAACGCTGTAGTTATGCATTGAATGAAAAACTTGGGTCGCAGGTTCCTCAATAGTGCATTACAAGACATCTATCAATATTTGTGCATACCTCCAGCAATGTTAACTATGTTGAAGCACTTATTTTAACTGATATTATACATATGTATTATACTCTTATAAGATGTATGTAGATATTTCATCTCCGGCCTTGTCAGGTATTGAACAATAAATAAATAAAGAACACAGAATTGTTAAATATAAAACACAGAATTTGTGTGATTATACTAAATGATGTAAATAAACACCACAGTATATTTACAACTGTTACACATGCTGATGTAACGCAAATGTTTCCAACTTGGGATAAATAAAGTATCTTATCTTAAGCTGATCGATGGCTATTGCCATATTTGCAAAATTTGCCTCTGAACCTTGACAAGTGCATGTTTCAGGCTTATCAATTAATGTAATGTAATATTATCAATTAACAACAGGAGGGGTCACAAACATAAGACCAGCTGTTAAATAAAGCTCTTCTGACCTTAGCTGGCATGTGAGTATATATTAATGCTGCCCATTATGGGCACAAGCAATTTTCACCCATTTATTAATTATATGTTTTAAATTTGAGTGTTTCCTATCCCCTAAACCTCCAGGGATGTACACAGTTTAATACTGCCAACTTCTTATTATGGGAAATACGAAAACGTCTTTTAAAACTACAACTCTAGAGACGTGCCATAGATAGAGAACATGTTGCGAAACACAATAGCCAGCATGTGTAGTTCTGGGGACGGGGTGGGGGATGGGGGGACGCGGTGGACCCGTTCAAATCCAGTTTTGGACAGTCTGAGTGCTGTTCGACGCTCGGCGTAACCCTCGGAGCACACTCTCCAATCACAGAGCTTGAGGACTATCACGGGGTTTGTCAAGCAAAGTGGAGAGAATACTTACTTCCCGGTGTAATATTCTCTAAAGCAAATGAGCGCAGACCCTCGGTCCTGACGGACTCCAACTTGTGTTTATTAATCAAACAAATAAATAAACACAAGGATAATTATGTGTTATTGTTGAGTAAATGGAGAATTCCACAGGGGAAAATAACGTAGGCTATCTATGCCACAATTTTAGATGCGGATTTTGTACGTTAATACGTTTGCGCTGTGGACCAACACTATACATTGACGGGGAAGGGGGTAGCAAAAAAGTTAACACCATTAAACAGTTACACAACATAACATAAATAATATCGATAGCAGCGTCCCTAGCAACAAGTAGTTAATAATAATAAAAGACATTAAGAAAAAGGCATTTTAAACGGTCATTAAAAAGCAACACAATCTACCTGCATTGCATTACTCTAAACGTGTAATAACGTGCCTTAACCAGTAGGTGGTTTGGGTTAAAAAGCTGTCAAGTTTACAGTGTTAACAAAATAAAATATACTGCTGTTTCTGGTTTTGTTTACGACGGATATATTTAGTTATTGTTTTGATATTTGTAACACAAAAGCGATGGAAAAAAACCACAGCAACACAGAAAAGATGGTCTTAACATGACCCAGCGGTCTAGTAGTTAATAAAAAACAATAATATCAAAACAAAATATTACTACTAACTTTATTGTGAAATTCAAACTGAACGGTAAAAGAATAGTTTCCGGTCTATTCTGAGCCCGATCTCTGTAGATAAATAAAAATAAAGAACTACGACAGATGTGTAATATATTTAATGCAGGCGAACCATTTATTACAATGCATTCATGTGATGACTTTCAAAGAGTAAAGCAAGCACTGCTGAATAAAGTATGATTTTATCTTATACGAAACGTTTTTTTTCATATGGAATGCAGTTGGAGGTCAACCAATCACAGAGATTGAGAACTAACCACGGGGTTTGTCAAACAGAGCACATGGTGTAGTCCTAAACGATAGCTGGGGATTCTGGGTAGTGTAGGGTTCTGTCTTCTGCCATCCTTTACTCCGAAAAAATATTTGTTTCTCCGAATCGAAGGGGAAAAATACAAAAGCATTGCACACAATTTAAACCAATCAATGTTGTGTAATTAACAAGGATAATTTGGTGTTTTTTAGTCGATGAGTAGTGCAGATATCACTGTAAAATCAATCGACAGTAAGGGGAATACTTACTTCCGGGTGTACAATTCTCCGTTATCCAATGGGAATGGACGCTCACATTGCCTTTAAGGGCAGCCGACACAATGCCGTGCTTCCATGAGCGTCAAATCCTGCCGCAGATGGGAATAGAGAGGCGAAGTCCCTCCCTTTCCGGGAGCCTCCATGGGAGCCCGGAAGCGTACAATTATACATTGAAGTCAATGGAGAGAGAAAGGTTATCTTTTGATCCCGTTTGAATTGTGCCACGAATGACACATATGATGTTTGTCAATTTAAAAGAATATTTTGCAAGTCAAAACAATTAAAATGTGTCGTAAAACTGTGAAGTTACACATTTTTTTGTGTGAAACCGCTGAGTGAACTACAGGTCTCTGGTCTCGCACAATACGCGTCACCATCACAAAGACGGCCGTCACGTTAGCAAATTTCACCTGTTTCTTTCAGAATGAGAATAAAAGTATAAAACGAGGTGAACATCACTACAAGTCTGGACACGTTGAGAGCTGTACATACACGAAAGAGGAGTTAGTCGGTTCTGTTAGAGCAGCGGGACCGGCTTTACAAGATGTTGGTGAGTAATATGAGTGCAATGTGTAACGTTAATGTCAGCTAGCTAACATTAGCTAACAAGGTACACTAACGTGTTTTGTTTCAGTAACTAGTTTTCTCCTTAAGAACTTTGTGGTCCCTGTGTATGCTGTGGATAACATTAGTGTTCACAAGAACAAGGTACACTCCCGTGTTTTGTTTTAGTTGCTCTTCAGGTTGAAGCGGCCAGTTTTATATCGACTATACTGTATGTGTGATCTCCTTTTACATCTCGTTGAGTTTATTTGCTGTGTGTAGATTCAAGGGTTTTGGTTATCTTGTCAATTTGTTTGGTTATCTAGGCACAGCTGTGTGTGACTCCCTCTGGTACACTGGTATGTGTTTTCCTAATGTAGAGAGAGTTGATTAATTAATAAACTACACACTGAGTCTAGATCCTGACCAAATCCTTTTTTATTGTTGATCAAATGTTTTTCAAAAATGTATTCATACACATTTAGAAAAATACAATGTACAATCACAACCAGTACAACACAAATTACAAAAAATACAGAAAAAAACAAACAATAACATCAATCAGACAAGAGGACAAAACTATGGAAAAATAAACCCTCCCACCCCCAGATCCGGACCATCCTTGTATTATTGCTCATTCAATCTATTATAGCATGCTAACAAACATGGTACTTACTTTATTTTTACAGATCTGCATGGGAGACGATGGCGCAATGCAGAGCGCTGTCTGTGATTGTGCACGGGGGATGTACAAATGCAGCCACGCTGCAGCATTGGCAATATGTGCCATGTGGCAGATCAGCTCCACAGATGTTGAGTGCCAGTGGAGGAAGCCTGGCACTTCCAAAGTAGTCCAGCCGGTGTCTCAACTTTACCAACAGTGAGAGGAGACATACAACCCACTGGCCAGAGACATCGCCACTGAGGATGTAGACTGGTTCAGGTCTGCACTGAGGGGCGCACAGTGTGGCATGGCATGGCTTTTGTCACCTGAGCCAGAGCCGCGGCCTCAACATCAGGCCATTGTCACCGTGCCGGAGCTGGTGAAGGGGCATGGGGGTCGGGGGCTTGAGGCAATTCTTGCCTCAATGCGACTGAGCAGAGACCAGCAAGCTGCCATCCAGACAGCCACCGGAGGACAGCGGACAAATCCTCAGTCGCAGTTACACAGACGGGGCAGGTTGACAGCCAGCAAGTTTGGTGCTGTGCTGCGGTCGGGACTTTCATCCACTCCATGAAGAGGGTGCTCGGGGGGTACAACTTGGACGGAGTCATGGCTGTCAACTGGGGGGTTGTAAACGAGGCCGAAGGGGTGAAGGCTTTTGTGCAGGCCTATCGGATGACAGTGTTCGAGTCTGGTCTCTTTGTGAGTGAGTCGGGTGTTTTGGGAGCATCCCCCGATGGACTTGTGCAGCCATCTGCCCTGCTGGAGGTGAAGTGTCCACCATCATTATACATGATGGTGTATATAGGATATATATATATATATATTTGTATACATATCTGTAAATTGTATACTTTTATTTGATTTAAAAGTCTTTTTGATCTCTCTGTCTATAAACACAAACTGAGTAAGATTGACAATAAAGTTAACTTTGAAAAATATATATATTCTTTATGAAAATAGTTGACTGTTGGAGAAATGAATCCAAATGAAACGTTGGACTGAACTACAACTACGCCTTTAAATCTCTACGGACTGTTTTTCAGTGGGATGGCAAGTTCCTATCTTTAAACATTTATTAGTTTTTCTCAGAACAGATTCGATTTTCTGAAGTTAATTTAACTTTGCCGACCATGTAAGGTCATTATTAAAAAGGTACAATCAATTTGTTTAGGGTTGACTAAAATAATGATAAACATTTCATTTGGATAATTTACTGACAGAATAAGAAACTCAATAATGCTCTACTCACCTGTTCCTTTTTATAAAGTGAAACAGTTGAAACGATAGATTTTAGTAAACTTAAAAACAACCTTCTCCAAAAGCTATCAAGGAATATACCGAATACTTATTTTAGAACTTTATTACATATTATTTGTATATAGTTTGAATGATCCATCATTGACAGAAGCTTGTGTTTACACTGACCTGTTACTCATATATTAATGTCTTTGTAACTTCAGTAAACCACTACCTCACTCATTTCTTTCATTCATCACGGTTCAGTAAACTAAGTGATACATGAACCAGTTTAATCATTATAATAACGTAGGATTGCAACTCTTTGAAACTGTAGGTGGCTCTTAAAAGAGCCGTTGTGTTTGGGTGTGCTGGTCTCAGGTCAGTCTAAGCCCTCTCTCCGCGGATGCAGCGGGCCAGCTGGATGTCCTTGGGCATGATGGTGACCCTCTTTGCTTGGTTCATCTTACTGGGGGGCAGCTACATGGATGTCGGTGCAGTCCACAGTCATTGTGCAGTTGAAGGCAGAATGAATTTATTATTGACTCCGAATGAAGCACAACTTCATGTCATACAATACATTGACTTCATTTGTAATTGTGTAAAAAAATAAAGCATTGATTAGCAAGCAGGACCTGCAGGAACAGAGCACGGTGATGGATGGAGCTGGGAAGAGAGAAGAATAAAGAAAACAGATCAACTTTATTATCGGATATTCAAAATTCAATTTCAAAACAAGTTGCCGCTCCTACAGTTTTCTAGTGTGTAAAGATGATTTCACATGACCTATGCAAAATATCACACTCAATACATGTGTGTCTCTGGGGGGTGCATTGTGCCTTTGATGTATATAAATAATATACCATAACCAAATACTATTACGTACAGTGGAAATCAGGTTGCCAGAGCAGGTCAGTGTGCATGTTCCTCAACGTCTCAGCAGTTACAGGTGAGGGAAAGGAAATAAAAGAGAAAACGGTCAGTAACAACACTTTAAAGTAACAACACTTTGAATAATTATCTCTTCTAATAATTTTCTCTCAGTAATCACTCAACTACTGTCTTTCTAACAAACAGATTGACTCACCCTTACTGTCATCACAATGAAACACGTCCAGAAAAATGTCATGCAAAGCTCCCTGCCTGCCTTCGACTCTCCCTGACTGCTTCCTTAGCACCCGGTGGATGGCGCAGTAGGCTACTCTTCAAATGTTTCACGAAATACTTACCATCATGACTACTCTTACTGTTTAAAATGTTGGATTACTTCATGTAATAAAATAATAACCTCATGGTAAGGCTACTAAAAGTGACAAGGCTAAGTAATGTAATGCTAACTAACGTGCTCGCTACTCGTCGCTACTTCATTTCATTTCATTTCAAACCTTTATTTATTCAGATTGGTCCCATTGAGATCATAGATCTCTTTTTCAAGGGAGACCTGCAGCATATAGATTCACCATGAAACATAAAACAATAAAGGACATTATACATTATATTTACAGGATACATAGTTATAGACATTTACAAGTGCCCATTGTATCAGCAAGCATTTCATTTACCCTAGCTTTAAAAACATGCAGAGGAATGAGATTGCTCAGTTTCAATTCTTGCTGAAGATTGTTCCAAGCAAGTGGAGCTGCGCACATAAAAGCTGTCTTACCGAAGACAGTCCTTGCTCTTGGTCACAGTGACTAGCCTTTTCCTGGCCTCAAGCGAGAAACAGGACTTGTTTCTGAAAAAGAAACCCAGCCTAACCCTCAGTTTTTTAAGCAGGTTATTGACATGGAGTTTAAAAGAGAGACAATCATCAAGCCAGATACCCAGGTATTTGTAACAGGCAACAACTTCAAGTTTTGTTCCTTGCGTAGTTAGAATATCTAAAACAGACTCTGGTGTCTTTTTAGCTTTTGAAAAGAGCATTACCTTGGTTTTATCCACATTTAAAAGAAGCTTAAGCTCAGAGAGCTGAGTCTGAATAGTGTTAAAAACAGCCTGTAATTTAACACCAGCCTCCTGAATGGAGGGACCTGCACAGTACATCACAGTATCATCCGCATAAAAATGTAAAGTAGCTTCATCCACATTATCACCTACGCTGTTAATATATATGGAGAATAAAAGTGGTTCTAAAACAGAACCTTGTGGTACACCATTAGAAATGTTTAACCATTCAGAAGACAGTCCATCAAAATGAACACATTGGGACCTTTCAGAGAGGTAGTTCACAAACCACCCCACTGCAAGGCTGGATATGCCAATACCGAGTAGCCTCTGCTTTAAAATGCGATGATCAACGGTGTCAAACGCTTTGGAAAGGTCAATAAACAGAGCTGCACAACTCTGCTTATTATCTAAAATAGTAGTAATGTCATTTACCACTTTCATCGTGGCAGTGATGGTGCTGTGTTTCTTTCTGAATCCTGACTGATGTTTAGACAGGATGTCATTTATACATAAAAACTCCTTTACTTGTTCACTCACTAAGCGTTCAAGAACCTTAGCCAGAACTGACAATTTAGAGATAGGCCTATAGTTATTTAAAATAGTTGCCTCCCCTCCTTTCAGTAAAGGCAGGACATAAGCTGACTTCCATACTTTTGGAATTGTGTTCGTGCTGAGGGAGAGGTTAAAAAGAGAAGTAAGAGGTGGAGCAATAAAATCTGCAGCTATCTTTAAAAAGAAAGGTTCTACGTTGTCTGGGCCAGCCGGTTTCCTAGGATCTAACTTGGATAATGCTTCATGAACAATACCAACAGTTAAAGGAGTAAAACTGAAAGGGTTTTCCAGACCACTTTGTTCAGAGTCAAGGATTGGAGCGTTCACAGGAGCCACACAGCCAAACAGAGAGCCACAAGACACAAAATGCTCATTAAAACAATTTAGCATAGTAGCCCTGTCTGATATAGTGCCAGATGCTGTGGTAAGGCACGGAGGTAGCTCATTTGGGATATCACCAGTGGAAATCGATTTTATGGCTTTCCAAAATTTCCTAGGGTTATTCAGGTTTTCTGTGGTAACCGACAAATAGTACTTTGATTTAGCACTTTTTATTTGGGATGTGAAGCTATTTCTTAGCTGCCTAAAACGTAGCCATTCTACCTCTGAGCCTGATTTCCTAGCCTTAGCCCAAGCATTATTTCTCTCATGAAGGAGACTGGACAGCTCAGCAGAAAACCAGGGATTGTTTCGTCCCTTCACTCTAAATTTACGCAGAGGTGCATGTCTATCTATAATTTTCATAAAACCAAGATAAAAATAAGACCATGCAGTTTCTACATCAGCACACAAATTGATTCTACCCCAATCAAAATCAAACAGATCATGCACAAAACCCTGCTCCACAAAGTGTTTTTTGTCTCTCTTTGTGATGACACGTGGTTTAACCTTTTGGACCTTAGTATCCCTAATTGTGGCTACAACACAGTGGTCACTCACATCATTAGCAAATACTCCCACAGATGAGTATTTATGTGGAACATTTGTTAAAATTAGATCAATTAAGGAGGATTTGTTTGGGGACTTAATATTTGGGCGAGTAGGACTGTCTATAATCTGGGTAAAATTCAAAGAGGTACACAGGTTTTTAAAATCCTCTGACACAGAAGTTAACCAGTCCCAATTAAAATCACCAAGCAGCACTATTTCCTTGTAGGAAAGTTGCGATAACAGTTTTGCCAAAGACGATAAAGAGTCCTTGACAGCCGAAGGAGCCCTGTAGCAGCCCACCACCATGAGCTGTTGACCCTTTGTTACCTCAATATTCACGGCTAAAAATTCTAGCTGTTTACCAACAGATTTGGAAACCATATTAGTTACACAAAACTTATTTTTCACATAAATGGCAACGCCACCACCTTTTTTAGGCCGGTCAGTACGATATACACTGTAACCATTTATGTAAATGTCAGAGGCCAAAATGGATTTATCTAGCCACGTTTCTAATAAGACAATGACATCAGCATCAGTCGAACTCGCCCAAATACGGACAAAATCTAATTTAGGTAACAGACTACGCACATTTAAATGAATTAAACCTAGCCCAGATCTAGATATAAAATCAGCAGGAGTAGCTATTTGACTAATACTGCTCAGTGGACCTGGATTTGGCTGTACATTTCCAGATAGTAACAACAATAAAAATACCAGGCACCTTTTCCTCTTAATCAACACACATACATTGTCAGTTGATCTAGAGTCAGCTACTAGCTAGGTAGCTAACTTGACTATATATGTTCCATGCACAACATGTATATTACCTATGATATTACCTGATATGTCTGATCCAGCGACTCCTGGTCCTTACATCAGACGGGAATCGATAGAACGAGCAAGTGGTATGATCACTTATGTGATTACAACCTGGTACAAAGCACACAGGCATCTTGTAAAAGTGAATTTATTTTTAGCAATCTCTTATTTATTGGAGGGAATAAATCAGTTATGAGATCTTCTTCTTCTTCTTCGCTTTAATTACGAGTCGCAACCACTTGGAGCATTATCGCCTGTGACATCACTTACGCGACCCAGAATGGGATTTGGGATTTGTAGTCTTTGTAGTCGCGTATTTTTCATAGTCTTATATTTCAACAGTTTTACGACAAAATGTGACTTTTTTGACATGGAACTTATTGTTTAAGATTGACAAACATCATATGTGTAGTTCGTGGCACAATTCAAACGGGATCAAAAGATACGTTTTCTCTCTCCATTGAATTCAATGTAATTTTTTCGCTTCCGGGGTCCCATGGGCCGGAAGTAGATGGGCGTGACTTCGCCTCTCTATACATTGCAATCAGTTGAAAGCTATTTGTGTCCCTTTATGAAGCTGAAGGAGCCTAGGAGCGTCACAACTGCACGCCACGGGACCCTGACCAAACGTCTCTCCTGGACGATTATGGAGTGAGAGTGTGTTGGCAGAAGGATAATCTACTTTGTAGTTTCACTCAGCTGCTGCAGCTGTTGCTAAAGCCTTTGCTGGCACAGCAAGTGAAAACCTGGCTTTAATCTCTCCTTCATTATCCATGTTCGTGTTGATGGTTGATTAGCTGAATTACTTACTCTAATGCGGGAGATGAAATTGACATTGGATTATTTAACAACCCCTAATAGGCTGTGAGTTTAACTATGGCATGGCAGGGATGATGACTGTGTTATTTTTATGCTCATGTGACTCGTGATAATCACGCTTTCTGCCTCTTGACAGATGTTCGATAGTAGTTACAGGTTCACTTGAGTACCTGGAGTGCGTGATCAGAGAGCAGAGTGTGTGTGGAGTGGTAAAATAATCACCCACACAAACACACACCCTCCACATCCTCCTCCCTATTTTCCAACTATGCCTTGGACCCTTCTATCGCGCTCAATCTCTGTCTCTCCCTGCTGGTGGCTGATTAATATTGGATGGCAAAGCTGTCATCATTTTTCTCTACCAGTGAAAGAGAATTTCAGGATGCATGTATACATATTATGCATGTATTTCTCTACAAAGCCACATCTCAATACGGGTCCACAATGACATTAATAATAGGATAGAGCTCATGCAGTGTAACTCGTGCTATTCGCCGCAGATTGCAAAGAGAAATGCGTTCACTGTGATGAATACACCACACATCGTCCCCCCATTTTAATATCACAAACAGCATGGTACTTTCTCCTCGCTGAAGTGAACAGTACTCCAAAACCTGTTTGCTGCCTCCAGCTCCCACTCGTCAGTTGTCAGACTCCCACAATGGGGAGGATTTCTCAACAAGAGAATTATGGGTGCCCTGGAGGTCCAGACACCTTGTTGGATTACCTGATTGCCAGTGGTTTCAATTTCGCAATAGAGAGGATTAACAAGTTGAGGAAAGGATTTCATCACTGACAGCGTTTGCTTATGGTATTATGGCTCTTTATGCTGCCTGTTAGATATACATGTCACACAGTAGGGATGCGTTCATGCATGCATTTATTTTCTCTGCCATTAGTTATTTTTTTCAAGTTCTTATTTACTGTAGTATTAAGTCTTAATCGTTGTGTTCTGCACATGGCAGTGGATTATGTTTAAATGACTAACCTGCAGGTTTCATCTCTCTTCTTCTTTAATCTTGTTCCTTTCAGAGATCTGTCACACTTTTAGTTTTGAAGGTTTTGACTTTAATCTTGTGTTGTGCATCATAAATCCTTTGGGCTGGAACCCCCTGTTGCGTTCTGAGACGAGCCTGAAGGGTCACAATAAAAAAAGGGACAAAAAGGAAAAAGTATGTTTTTTTTTTTTTTAAATACAGGATACTATCGCCTCTAAAACAACATTTTAATATAACTATATTAAAGTTTTCGATGCATAACCTGCGATGGGGGCTCAAGTAGATGCTGCTATATTTGTTAGGGTCCAAAAGCCAAACCAGTTGGGAACCACTGTCTGTTATTGCTTAGCAATAATCAGTAAAACAATTTAGATTTAGATTTGTTGTCCATAAATCAGGTGATGATGGTTTCATTTTCATACATCATCCAGGACAGCTGCTATCTACCATGTAAAGCTCATGCAGTACAACTCCACAATCCTTGTTCACTACCAAAGGGGCTGTAGCCTGTCATGATGCATCAAATAGGTTATTACAAAAATTATGTAAACCTCTGAAATTGGTAAAACAGATTCTTGTAGCATCATATTAACTAAGCCGTCAGTCCACCTTTTGCAGGATTGCAAAGGTTTCCCCATTACGTGTGCTATGAAGGGGAACATTTAAAATGATTATTAACCGTTAAAGATCTTAGAGGACAAGCTGTTCTCTGTCATTGTTACAGTAGTACTTGATCTGCTTCTCCTTGCCTCGATGTATTCATCTTTTAAATATGTGTGTGGATGTGTATCCATGTATAGAATACTGATGTAATATTTTCTCCTGTTCTTCCCACCTCTCTTCACTCATTCGCCCTCCTTTTTATTGGCTTGCTTCCTGTCCCTCGGCGTAACTGCCTTTTGTTTGGAAGCCTTTTGATAGGAATGCTAATTATGCATACAGCTCCCCTGGCCACTAACCTGCTCAAAAAGAGTGCGTGACGTGTTTGAAGGATGTTCTGCAGTTAATTGCAAACAGACAAGCCGCCATTTCGATTTTGTCCTACTAGATTAGCAGCCATAAATCCGTTCTCTGATTACTTTGTCTGTGAGAGAAATCATCAGCACACCTTTACCCCTCTTCCTCCCACTACTTTCCTACTACTGACAGGTGGAAAAAAAACGAAAAAATGATTTGACAGTGCTTTGCAAAGCGAGGGCAGAAGGCAACTTGAGTTGTTAGCAGGGAGTTCATTGACAGTCATCTATGATTCAGGGAAGATGCGGGCGGAGGGAGAAGAAGGAGGCCTGTGATAAGAGGAGAGGCAATCTCCGAAGTGAATACATTAAAAGCTAAAGCACTTTGATGAAAGTTGTCAGAAGCTATGAAATACAAAACAATGAAGAGCTCAGCAGTTGCGGCTCCTTTTTCTGCTCATAACACATTTGTAAACAAAAGCAAGGTTACTGTTAATGGAGTTATTTGTGAAGTCGTAATTTTTGACAAATAGCATGCATTCCTGTTGAGTGATGTATTTTTGGAATGGTGAAGATGGCCCTTTGCTGAAGTTTTGACTGAAATGATAAAAAACGACTTGCTGGTTACAGCACTAGAACTTATTTTCATTTAGCTGCAGGATCTAGAGTTTAAATAGGCTCCATTTTCATGAGACTGAAGGTATTAGTCTCAGTGATGCAGGAACCTATATGATCACTATAGGGATCTAGACTCTCGCAGTCCATATAGACATTTATAAAAAAAACACGTACTTTTAAAAGACTTTAAATTGTCAAAACTCAAGAAATTGTGTTTTTCAAGGATGGTACAGTGGTGGTATGAATTTGGCTTTCTGATAGCTCTCTTGTACAGCTGTTCTATTGGTTTCAGGTTTGTGGCACAAGCAAACGACCAGTTTGTAAAACAGTATTCAAGGTTGGATAGAATCATACAGCGGAGGTATGATTTTGCAGCATTGACAGTTAAGAAAGGTCTGATTTGTTTAACATTTTGCAAGTTGAATTTAACGGTATTGGACACTTTCTTAATATGTTTCTTAAAAGTCAAGTTCGAGTCCAGTATGACTCCAATATACTTGAAGTGGGGGACTAGTTCTAATTCTGTTCCATTTAAAAACACATTGGATCCTTCGAATTTGACTGGTCGTTTACTGAACATCATGCATACTGTTTTTTTTTGCATTTAACTGTAAGCAAATGTTGTTCAGCTAGTATTGAACCTTGTCCAATGCATTTGAGAGACAATATGTGATTATTTTAGTATTTTTCCCGTGTACAAAGATGACCGCATCATCGGCATACATTTGTACATTCTAGTCTTGATCTTACATAGTAGCTTTATTGTAAACCAGTGGCAGTTCGAGACCAATTTTACTGGGGGGGGCCAGGCTGGGGCCAGTTATTTCATGAGAGGGTCACAATAAAAGCGGTTTAAAGTAATTGTGTAAAATAAACGTAAAATACAGTTATTGGTATTTGTTTTAGTACATTTAAGTTACAGTCCTTTGTTTCAGTAATTTTTTTCATTTAGAGTATTTGTTTTAGTAACTTTAAAGGTGGAGAAACCGGCTCAAGATACACTTTTTGTTATATTCCATGGAATGCTCTTAACATCCCGATAGCAATGAATATCTTAAGTGCTTTGACAAAAAATCCATAAAAAAATGTCATCTGTAGAAGCTGTAATACTGTAAAAAGTACGCTAAACGGATTGGATGGCCTACCTGCCTGTCAGCCTTCCATCGGAGCACAAACTTATCTCGTGCCCTCATTGGTCATGTGCGCGTTCGTGTGTGTTGGAGGAGGGGCTCTATAAGGAAGTGGCAGATTTTCTCCGGTTGTGTATTTTCAAATTCTAGCGATCTCGAGCCGGTTTCTCAAACTTACCTACCCCACCTTTAAGTGACAATTTAATTAAAAAAACATAAACAATATTTGCTTTTATAAGGTAATGAACAGTTTAATCTCCACTGTAAATCCGGGTCTCTGATTTGATTTAGTTCCAATAAATTGTAATATTGTAACTTTTTTTTGGAGGGGGCCTCAGGGGGGTCGCTGATCAGTGTTACGGGGTCACTGGCCCCTGTTGCCCCCCCCCCCTAGAACTGCCCCTGTTGTAAACTAAATACGTCCAAACTCAATGGCCTCAGAACTAGTGTTGATGCTATGGCTGCATACAGTCTGTGTATTTGCGTAGGCTGTATAATGGTGTGAAATTTGATATTAATACTAACCTGACCTCTTTTGAGGTTGTGGGTGTCAAGGGGAAGTGGACTTTTCTATCAACACCCTGCAGAGGGGTGGAAATAACTGTGATTTATGTTTAATATTAGATATAGAATACCCATACAGAATCACATACACAAACGCATACATAAGGCACTCAATTCCTAAACCTATGGTGTTACGATGGACATATTTGCGCCGCATGTAGGTCGCCACAGGAAGCAGTAGTGATGCTGTGAGTGGTGGGCATGTACTTACAGAACAATCCATTTGGCCTTGACAGATATAGACTGCTGTAACGAACAAAGCCACGTAGAAAGATGGTGGAAGTATACAGTTTTTCTCAGAACTTCCATCAAAGAAATGTCACAGGTCGGCACATGGCGCAATGACAAAGCCTGGAGCTTAAAGTGCATGGAATATGTTGACTCCACCAGATTTCACACACTCCATATTTCCACTGCCTACATGATATGTACTCCGTTACTATCCGGCCGAAGGGACAAACAAGCGAAGCGGACAGCTAAGATTAGAGCTACAATTTATTCATTCACATTTCACATTGGTAATTACTTCGCTGTCTGAGATTACATGTAGTTGTGCTGGTGTTGCAACTGTGGAAAATGGCAGCTCTGCAAATTGTTATATCTCCAATTTTCATGTTTGGTACTCTTTATGGCTTGGACTCTGCCTGAGGCTACAGTTGTATTATTCATTTATAATCTTGCAGTTTTACAAAAAGATTCTGTTGCTTGCTTGCTCCATTTGCATGTTGACATGTTTGTAATGCATCCAGGTGTCGCAGTGTTTGGTATACGTTGTTATGATGTAAGGTGTTTATGTGTCTAATAGTGCAACAAATCCACTCACATAAGAACAGGGTTGTAAAGAGAACATATATTGAGGGATTTGAGAAGGATCATTGGATAATATGTGTTGGCTTAGTATCTGCTGGCCTGGCCTTTCAATGCATTATTTTTACATTGGGCTTTTCCTGTGACAATAATCCTTGGTTCTCTGAGAGGATTCAGACACTATTACTAAAATGACAATTTCAGACCATCCACAGACACATGCTGTTTTTATGCTGAGATAAACAGACACTGTTATCAAGTAATAAAGGTGGACTGTTTGGTAGCAATGTTTTGTCTGGTATTTTTTTCATATCATAAGGTCTTTTAAGTAGTTTTGTATGTTGATAGTGTTGCAGTCACTTGTCTTTACCTATAATGAAAGCATAACTGCTTGTATATTAAGTATGTATACAGTGAATGTAGCCCTATTATGTTAAGATGCTGCAAACAAATGTGAATATTCAAATCAAATCAAGTTTTATTTATATAGCACATTTATAAACGATTTTTGGTCTGTAATAAGAAGATGAATCCATGAGGATGTCAGCTACAATCCTGTGGAAGCCATCAGGGAAGCAGCATGACGAGACCCAAGGCAGGACCGCAGAGACAGGTTCAGCCACGACCCGAAGTCCACAACTTAATCCAGAACTCAGGATAGAGGATCCAAGACACAGGACTACAGCAAGAGGATCAGCCTCGACTCCGGTTTCTGGCGTAGATATCGATACAAAACAAGAAAAAAGATTTGGCTGGGTTAATCGGAACAAGAGAATACACAGACACAGACAGAGAGGGAAAAGGTCATTGGATAAAAGTTATCTTGATAATCCTCTAGAAAGATCTCATGAACTTCCCCACTCAATCTATCAAGACCTGAGCAGTTATATTAGATATAGGATAAGAAACAGAGATAGGGAGCACAACAACCTATCTCTTCGTCAGATGCACTCCCCCGCTTATCTAAGCGACTCTGTACCCCGTTACCCTCTACAAGGCCATAGACCAGCAGAGGGAAAATGGGGGGTGTGTAAGGGTAAGGATTTTTAAGAATAAACCGCAAGGGTCTAAAAGGAGTTTAAAATCTATTCTGAACCGAACTGGAAGCCAGTGCAATGAAGCCAGAATTGGGGTGATATGGTCGCGCTTTTTATGGCCAGTGAGAAGACGTGCAGCTGCATTCTGAACTAGCTGGAGCCGTCTAATTGAGGCCTGATCCATACCCACATACAGAGCGTTGCAGTAATCCAGTCTCGAGGTAACAAAGGAGTTAATAACCCTTTCTAGGTCTTTAAAAGATAAAAACGACTTGGTCTTAGCCAATAGTCGTATTTTGAAAGAGCAGGTCTTGACTACAGTGCTAACCTGCTTATCAAATTTAAAGGCGCTGCTGAAGGTCTCTCCAAGGTTCATAACAGAGGGGAAGATATTTGTATTGAGGGAGCCCAGAATATCAACTGGGGAGACTGTTGGTTAAGGTCCAAAAAAGATGACCTCTGTCTTACTCTCATTAAGGGTGAGGAAGTTTTGGCTCAGCCAGGATTTAATCTCTGTTAAGCAGTCCTTCAACTGCTGTAATGAGTTGGCATTTTGATTGAGAGGCAGATAAATCTGTACATCATCAGCATAACAATGGAAGGGGATATTATGTTTTGTAAGAATTGAACCTAGGGGCAGTATGTACAATAGAAAAAGGATGTGGCCCAGAATCGAGCCTTGGGGAACCCCACAGGTAAGAGGGGCTTTGGCAGAGGAGAAGGCACCTAACTGCACTGAGAAGCTACGGTCCGTCAAATAAGACCTGAACCATGCAAGAGCAGAGCCTGTAATTCCTGCGGACTGTTCAAGCCGTGACAACAGGATACTATGATCCACAGTGTCAAGTGTCAGGCAGCAGTTAAATCTAACAGCACCAAAACAGCTGGGCTGCCTGAATCGGCGCTAAGAGCAGATCATTAAAAACTCTTAAAAGGGCTGTTTCAGTACTATGCATAGGTTTAAAGCCAGACTGACATTTTTCATGGATACCATGCATGGTTAAGAATGACTGCAACTGGGCGTAGACTACTCGCTCCAGGGCTTTAGATAAAAAGGGTAGCTGGGAGATGGGCCTGAAATTTGCGAGAATGGAGGGATCGAGATTTTTCTTTTTAAGTAGTGGCTTAACCACGGCATGTTTGAAGGCAGCTGGGACACATCCTGAGCTAAGAGAAGTGTTTACAAGCAATAAAACACTTGCTCCAACTGATTCAAAAACATCTCTAAGGAAGCGAGAGGGAATGCTGTCTAAGGTGCAGTTTGTCGGCCGCCGGTGCTTGACTACCTCCGAGAGAGAAGAGAGGGATACAGGCTCAAAATGGTCGAGGACAGCAGGGCACAGAAAGGGAGCAGGATCTGGGGTAGCACTAGTATAGGCTAGCCTAAGAGCAGATACTTTTTCGATAAAACATTTAAGAAATGTATCGCAGAGAGTAGTTGATGGCACAATTGGAGAAGCATCACAAGGATTAATGATCGAATTGAGGACATTAAAAAGAACTTGAGGTTTATGGCTATTTTTGGAGATTAACAGAGAAATATACTCTGTTTTGGCTGCTTTGACTGCCGTCTGATAATCGGAAAGGCAAGCACGAAGAATTTCTAAGGAGACATGAAGTTTATTATTTGTCCATTTTCTCTCTGCACGCCTACAAGCACGTCTAAAAGCGCGAGTACAATCATTGAGCCACGGCTCTGAGAGAACTTTGTTGCGTCTAAGCGTAAAAGGAGCAACGGAATCCAGTATTAGTGTGCATGTCGAATCAAACAAAGAGATAAGCTCATCCGCACTAAAAGCACAGTTCACCTCTAATTTACAAATCGGATAAGTATTAAAAGCATCTGAAAACTGTGAGGCAGTCAATATTATAGGAGGGCCGTGCCAATACTGGTCTTCACAAAGTCTCTATTCCTTTATATAAATCTTATGATCTCAGAACACTCTCTTGCAAGGCTGCGTCAAATACAGCCCTGCATTATTAATATGTTGCCTTCAATCCGAGGTGTTGTAACAAGGGTTATGTTCCTTCGTAGTAAATATGTCAAAAAATACATACTTGATCACATGAACACAAACCTCATGTGTTGCCATGGATGTATTAGCTTGGGGAGTGTGTTATCACCACACATGCATGTTTCCTCTAAATCAGTGGTTCTCAAACGTTTTCTGTCGGGCCCCCCCAACACAAATAGTCAGGCTCAGTGGTGGCACCAGAGATTTCTTTTGGGGGTGCTGTGGGGTAGCTTGACGTTTCATAGAGGGTGCTCAAACATTTAGGGTTTCCCATTAATGTACCGGGCGCTACAGTGGAATGTTCTACTGCAACAATCCCCACACATACGTACCCGCGACTGTTACAATGAAGGCTTGATAATCAGCTCACGGCATATAGGTGTAAGCAGGGGTAAAGTGCTATTTTTATAGGTGGTGTGTGGACCTCACATAGGGGGGTCTGGGGGCATGTTCCCCCGGGAAGATTTTTAAATATTGAAGTTAAAAGCATCAATCTGGTGCACTTTGAGAGCAAAATTAAGAGATCTATGGATACATCTCTCAACACCCATATGAAACAGTTCTGTAAACAGATTTACTATTTCTTTATATTTTACAAATCACTCCCCTTTCAAACTGTATTCATTTTTTAATGTCATATAGTATTTCATACTTGTTTTTAATTTATTCTCTATAATGATCATATAAACGTGTGCCTCGGAAATAATTGTTTACATTAATGGTGACCAAAACGTTTGAGACCCACTGAGATAACACTGAGAGAGTCCTTTAGCTCACTGAGTCTCTCAGTCTGACCAGTGCCATATAGATAGAAGAGTTACGACAACGGAAGTCCAAAAACGGTTATCGTCACGTGGTTCATGTAGACGAGGATCGTTCCCCGGAAGTTCATGGCGGGCAATGTGAATGCATTGATAACAGGAGAGAACTACGATTTTTGGTAATTATTAGTGAATAAAGGTTTTGATTTGCAATATTTATACAACCAAATCGTTATGTGTATGTATTTACATCAATATGTTTTAACAAATAAAATAGAATTTGCTAATATTAAATGATAATATTAGGATTAGTGTGAACAACTAGTTTACATGTTAGGCTAACAGTGCCTTGGTTAAAGAGCCTGTTGCTGTTTATTTATAGCTTTGAATTCTTTAAAACCAATATTATCTTCTTAAACTTGTATGGTAGTCAGGCAGGGGCGGACTGGGACTACAAATCAGCACGGGACTCTCGACCGGCCCACTTTGGTACCGCCGGCCCACCGCGGTACCGCAAGTAAATACCGCTAGTAAATTGTCGACGGGGGGGGGGGGGGGTAGACAATTTACTAGCGGTAGACATTAAGGGTAAATGTCTACCTCCGGGCCGGTGGACTTGTATTATCACTGGCCCCACCATTGTAACCACTGGCCCGGAGCATTCGTCCAAATCTACTAATAATGAAGAAAATTAACACATTTGTTGCAATAGTAATTTATGCACTAACTACATTACTACTTGTACCACAACATTTTAATCATCAGTTCTTCCTCATTTTCCTCAATTGTTCATATTTGGTTTATTAAAATAATGATATTGTGGTCATTGTTAAAAAATTTCTGCTATTATTATGAGTAGCCTATTATTATTTGTATAATGCACTTTCTGCCTTCCTGTCATTAGGAGTTAGACATGTAATGGCTATTGTTGAGATCATAGTATGAAGTAAATACTTAAAACGAAAGTTAATTATAAATCATATATGATCAATCATATTCTTGTATGAACCCATAATGAGAATGCTTCTTGATGGTTTTTGAATATGTATGTATGCTTACAATTGTAGTTGTTGCTGTTTGATAACTTTGCGTTTTAAAAAGAGGGTGTTGAGATCTTCATAGTATGTTGAATACTTAAAACGAAAGTTAGTTATAATCAAATATAATCAATTATATTCTTGTATAACCCACAATGAAAATGCTTCATATTTTAGGTTTTTCTATATTTCCAGCATAAACAAAACAAAGTGGTTTGTTAAGTTGAGTGTAAGACCGATAATGATTTATGCCCTACTCTCTGATAAGAGAGTAGGCAGGTTCTTTCCTCTCCTCTCACAGCAGGGAGGGGGGCTCCGGACTTAAGGAGAAACACATTGAGGCCTCAAAAGGGTGGTTATGTCATAGCCATAGAATATGTATAGTCATGTTTTGTTTTTTACACAAACTTGGGAAGGTGTGTCTTATGCCATAGCCAATAGAATATGTTGGTTGGGTATAGAGGAGGTGTTTGTGGGGTTTCTATCCGGTTTTTTGAGCATAAAAAGACTGGCTTTTTTGGATTTCGTCGGGGAGAGAGGGGGAAACCCCTGGTATACTCTCTCCCGGTAAGCTCTGGCCCTCAGAGCTGGGTTAGATGGCTCTCG
Source organism: Pseudochaenichthys georgianus (assembly GCF_902827115.2). NCBI lineage: Eukaryota > Metazoa > Chordata > Actinopteri > Perciformes > Channichthyidae > Pseudochaenichthys > Pseudochaenichthys georgianus. The sequence continues at coordinate 25,071,064 of NC_047511.1, read as the reverse complement.
GTAAGATATACCTGGAAGACGTTGTTAGAACGTACAGGAATAAAAGAAATAACACTATTTAGATCTACCTGGAAGACGTTCTTAGGATGTACAGGATCTTATAACAAATGGTTAGATATACCTGGAAGACGTTGTTAGGACGTACAGGATATTATAACTAATGGTTAGACTCTACCTGGAAGATGTTGTTAGGACGTACAGGATATTATAACTAATGGTTAGACTCTACCTGGAAGACATTGTTAGGACGTACAGGATATTATAACTAATGGTTAGACTCTACCTGGAAGACATTGTTAGGACGTACAGGATATTATAACTAATGGTTAGACTCTACCTGGAAGACATTGTTAGGACGTACAGGATATTATAACTAATGGTTAGACTCTACCTGGAAGACATTGTTAGGACGTACAGGATATTATAACTAATGGTTAGACTCTACCTGGAAGACATTGTTAGGACGTACAGGATATTATAACTAATGGTTAGACTCTACCTGGAAGACATTGTTAGGACGTACAGGATATTATAACTAATGGTTAGACTCTACCTGGAAGACATTGTTAGGATGTACAGGATATTATAACTAATGGTTAGACTCTACCTGGAAGACATTGTTAGGACGTACAGGATATTATAACTCAATCAATCAATCAATGTTTATTTATATAGCCCAATATCACAAATGTTACATTTGTCTCAGTGGTCTTCACAGTGTGTACAGAATATCAGTATGACAATACGACACCCTCTGTCCTTAGACCCTCACATCGTACAAGGAAAAACTTCCAAAGAAAACCCAGTTTAAAGGGAAAAATGGGAGAAACCTCAGGAAGAGCCACAGAGGAGGGATCCCTCTCCCAGGACGGACAGACGTGCAATAGATGCCGTGTGTACATTGAAAAGATAATACATTTGCAACATAGGTAGTCCAAATGTTTAATGTTATAACTAATGGTTAGACTCTACCTGGAAGACATTGTTAGGACGTACAGGATATTATAACTAATGGTTAGACTCTACCTAGAAGACGTTGTTAGGACATACAGGATATTATAACTAATGGTTAGACTCTACCTGGAAGGCGTAATTATTACGTACAGGATCTTATAATAAATGTTTAGATCGACCTGGAAGACGTTGTTAGAACGTACAGGAATCAAATGAATAACATTATTCAGATCTACCTGGAAGACATTCTTCGGACGTACGGGAAGCTTAGATCTAATAGTGTTATTTAGGTATACCCGGAAGGCGTACGCAGGGGAATAAAATGAATATGAATTAAGGTTTTGGATAAAACATATAACTCCAGCATGATATGTTTTGTATGATTATAATGTGTTAAAAGGTAAAGACTCTGTATTGGTTTGGACCTATTTTTCTTCAAATAAACTGATCTCACCTGTTGGATTGGGACAACTAAAAAGAAAATCTGTGCTCTCCTCTCCTGCTTCAAAGGTAAGACTGCACCCTGCCACACACATGTTTAGGTAGGAACACACCCCATTTACTGATATCAAAATCCTTCGTGATCGCTTAAACAGATTAAAAAAGAGTTGTCTGAATTGAAACAGCAGTTAATTGAACCTGGTTCTTCGGGGAGTTAATAGAGGTGAGATCTTGCTGACGTTGGTGGATCTGAGCCAAGCAGTAAACTTACATAGACTCAGTAACTTCGGTCAGGTCAGTTAGTAGGTCAGAGTAATTTACCGGAATAAATTATCAGGACCTCACCTACTCTAAACACTATGTAATTGATTTGATTAGAACCTTCATTATCCTAAACTGCTGGGACATTTCGCCAATACCTTTATATTGTCTACTCTTCACTTACTTGTCAGCATAGGTCCGCATTGATGTACAGAGCCGACAGAAGACCTTGTTTATATTGGCATCATATTGAGAGGTGCAGCCAGTGACGCGTCCTAAAACCAGGAAGTAAGCTGCTGGTTCCCTCGACAAGGGTTTTGGAAAATAGCTTGAAATAAGGTCTGTGGAAAACAAACCTGTTTGATAAATGCACGTTTTGTTCAGCCGGATAATCTCCACATGTCTACCCTACTTTTATAATTTTCGAATCATAAATCTAATCGATAGATTATAAAAGGGTTTTAGGACGCGTCACTGCAGCCAACTCCATCGATCAAGCTGGCTGAAACTTTCTCTCCCTCTTCTTCTCATACTCCCTGTCACTCTCCTTTAACTCCTCCGGTGACTTTCTTTTATTTGAAGATTGTTTTTTGCCCGGCGCTTGGCCGGTTACCGCTGGTATTAAAAACATTTGGCGAATGGTTAGGTGGCGCGATAGTCTGTAGTGAAGGCGCGAACAGCCGTTTGCTTTTCACCCAACAACGACAACCGACTCACGGAACGCTATGTTGTAGCGTTGATAAACGAAACAATTTAACTAAATTGCTAGTCAAAATACCAATACTACAGGACCATTTTTTTTTTTAAAGCAATATTTTTAATGGCCCGAGCGGGCAAGTGGAAAGTACGTTATGCTGGTCCGGGGTGTCTAAATAGTGCTTCCGGGCCAGCGGGCCATTGAATGTCGAGCCCCATGGGCGCGGGAAGGGGGGTGCTGAGGGCGCTGCAGCACCCCTGAGCGGCAGGCAGGGGGTGCGGAGCTCCCCTGTCTGAATTATTATTTGACGGTTATTGCTGCTCCCGCTGTGCATAATCTGTGTAATATGTAGCCAATAAATTCCACATTGTTGGTAAAATAATATTTTGGCCTGCCTCGAATGTTTTTTCTGTAGCACCGGACAATTCTACCTCAATAATATAATACATTAACCGTGTTTTACGTGAACCTCATCATGACACTCGAGAGGACGGCAGGACTGTAATTTCCCGTGTTCAGTGAATGCAACAGAGGCAAGACACCAGACCAATCAGAGAGTTGCATGGACATAAAAGTGTGCTTGTGTCATTCAAGCTCGGCTCTGTGTGTGTGTGTGTGTGTGTGCGTGTGTGCGCGTGTGTGTGTGTGTGTGCGCGCGCATGCGGACATAGCGCATTTAGTGTGTGTGTGTGAGGGAGAGAGAGAGAGGGACCGGTGCCAGCAGCAGGGACCGTGTTGTTAGCATCTGGTTAGCTAGCTGCACTAACGGACATACGGAGCTGTTGCTGTTGGTTCCACAACAAGCTGGAGGAGAGCTCTCCTCTCAGACTGAGAGGCTCAGGTGAGCTAAAGGACTCTCTGAGTGTTTAGATAGTTAACTTTAGTCTAAGTTATCTCAGTGGATCTCAAACGGTTTGGTCACAAATTATTCAAAAGATTATTTCCGCGGCACACCTTCATATGATCATTATAGTTATAAAACAAATAAGAGAATAAAGGGAAAACAGTTATGAAATACTATATGGCTGTAAAACAAGAATACAGTTTGAAAGGGGAGTGATTTGTAAAATATCCATAAAGAAAAAGAACATCTGCTTCCAGTTGTGTTTCATCTGGGCGTTGAGAGATGTATCCATAGATCTCTTAATGTTGCTCTCAAAGTGCATCAGATTGATGCTTTTAACTTCAATATTTAAAACAAATCTTCCCGAGGGAGCATCCCCCCAGACCCCCCTAGAGGAGGTGAGGTCCGCTCCCCACTCATAAAAAATAGCACTTTACCCCTGCCTGTATGCCATGAGCTGATTATCGAGCCTTCATTGTAACAGTCGCGGGTGTACTGTGTGTTTGCGTGTGGGGAGTACTTTTGTGTGTGCTCTATAGTGCCCGTAATAGTGTTCACTGGAGTCCAGCACCTCAGCACCCCCACTCAAAATACCTTCCCGCGCCTCTGTCGAGCCCTGCCAGTTACCGGCCAGCCCACATCGTCCGACCGGCCCACTTCAGTACCGGCCCATCGGGATTCGTCCCGAACCTCCCGATGGCCAGTCCGCCCCTGTAGTCAGGAGCATCACTTTCTAATGTTTATTGATATATTTAGAGGGAGGGGATCTAAAGTAATGCTTTAAAATTCAGATTAGATTAATTTCTACCATTTTCTTAAATTCATGGTAGTTTCAGTAATCCCATGGTAATTAAGGAAACAAATTATCTAAATGACTAATGTCATCTTTATGGCTTTCAGAAAGGACAGGAGACAGACAGGTGACTATCAAAGGACTAGCAGCAGCAGCAGCAGCATGATGATGATGTTAAATGTGTTGTTTTAGGAACATCCATTGCAAATACATGGAATTCAATAAACATTGAATAGCATATCATGCAGTTTGTCTGTGCCTTTTCCTCCGTGTTGTCCTGGTTTGCTGTGCTGCCTCCTAGTCGCCACCATGGTTTGCTGTGCTGCCTGGGGATGCTCAAATCGCTCTGAGAAAGGAGTACGAATGTACGGCTTCCCCACTGACACAGAGCGGAGGAAAAAATGGCTGGCTCAAGTCAGCAGGAGCAATTTCACGACCAACAGCAGAAAAATATGTGAGGTAATTATATACAAACACTGCATTTGCACTTTTTCACAAAACGAAAACCACACCATTGGGAAAGCTTAATGTTTTTGTTTAATACAAAAAAACAGGGAAAGGCTTGAAAAACACTGAGAGTTGAGACTCAGGGTGCAGGGTGAGGGTCTCAGTGCAGGTATTCAGGCTCCATTGAATCCCCCTCTGGTTCTTGTGCTGAAAGAGGGAGTAACAGACAGGAGAAAGGGTTATACACACCTATATAGCACACCTATTGGATGGGAAATTGCCTTGGGGAGATAAGGTGTGGTCTTTGCTCCCAACTGAAGTTATGGAACTTTATTATTTGTGAGTTTAACAAAGTATGACAAATGGCATCAGTAACAGATGTGATATGAATTTCTATAAAGTTGTCTCACATTATTGGTCATATTTTATATACAGTATGTAATGAGTATAACATGTCCCGTAAGTATAAAGTGTTTCCTAATACTGTGTATTCAACCACTATATAATATGTATGTGGGCAGACAAAACTGAGTTGTTCTGTGTGTGAAGTAACCTCAAGTCACTCCGCAGGCACATTTTGATGCAGACCAGTTTGTCAAGACAAAAAAGGGCAAGACTAGGCTGAGAGCAGAGGCTATACCCACCATCTTCGTGCATCGCCATGTGGTCAAAAAGAGAAGGGCCCCTGCACCACGATTCACCCCGGGACCTGTATCTACAAAGCCCATAGCTCATGATCACAGCTATAGTGTGAAAGGTGACACAGGTATAATAAGTATGAACTCTTAGTAACAAAAGTAATATTTCTTATTTTTAAGTGGTATAATATTTTAAATGTTCGAAAATGTACAGTGCCATGTCTTCTACTTACATTAGTCTCAAAGATTGAGGGAAGAAGGGATGAGGAGACTGAGAGAAAGGAAAGTGAGGGTGAAGAAAGAGAGGACATGGCTAGTGAGGAGAGACAGGGAGGGCGGACACCACCCACTCAGCCAGCAGCCAGTCAGCATACGAGGGAACCAGCAGCCAGTCAGCATACGAGGGAACCAGCAGCCAGTCAGTATACAAGGGAACCAGCAGCCAGTCAGCATACGAGGGAACCAGCAGCCAGTCAAACAGATCTATTAAAAAAATTAAAGAGAAAATTAAAGAGCCAAGAAGAAATCACCAAAAAAGCAAAGGCTGCACTAAGAAAAATCAGGAAGGAAAATGCAGCTCTCAAGAAAACAATGAAAATTAGGGACAAGAAATATAAGAAAACGTTTTCAAAAGACCAACTTAAGGCATTAGGCATACTTACCACAAAGGGGATGAAATGGAGCAATGAGACAATTAAGAAGGCTTCACAAATTTGCTTTGCGTGCGGACCAACGGGTTACAAAACTCTGCAGGAATTGCAGATTCCCCTTCCAGGAATAAGGACACTGCAAAGAAGGATGCAATGTGTTAAGTTTGAGCCTGGTGTGTTGACAGAGGTCTTTGATTTCCTAAAATTGAAGGCAGATAGATTGACAGACCTTGAAAGGGAGTGTGTGTTGACCTTGGATGAAATGACAATCACACCAAGTGTGGAGTTAGACATGATTACAGGCAAACTGTACGGTGATGTGACTTTACCAGGTCACACAGGGGTGGCAACACATGCTTGTGTGTTTATGTTGGCTGGAAACACAACACGGTGGAAGCAAGTAGTGGCATATCATTACACTGGCAATTCTACCAATGGAGCAGAGTACAGGCCAATCATTATTGATATAATACAGAGGGCAGCATCCATAGGGCTACATGTGCTTGATGTCACCACCGACATGGGTAGCCCTAACCGAGCCATGTGGAAATCCTTTGGGGTGGACCAAAATAAAACATCGGTGCCACATCCAGCAAAACCAGACAGGCAGCTTTATTTCATGCCCGATGTCCCACATCTGGTAACAAAGTAAAAAAGTGCCCTTGTCCGTGGGCAGGTCTTCATAATTCCTGAGGATGTTGTTAACAGAGAGAACCTCCCCTCTTACGAGGTTTCTGTGGTCCCCATTAAGGACTTATTGACCTTTCAGGATGGGATGGCCTTAAAAATAGCTCCCCATCTGTCAGCTGCAGCCATCGAGCCAAGTCACTTTGATAAGATGAAGGTTGGTCTTGCTCTAAATGTGTTCAGTAAGGCTACAAGTGCTGGGCTGAAATACATGGTGCAGCAAGAAAACCGCCCTCTGTCCTACCTGACGACAGCGTGGTTCCTGGAGCAGGTTGATCGTTGGTTTGATCTGATGTCATCTCGCCATCCAATTACAGCCCTGAGCAGGCTCAAGAACATCGTCCATCTGTTTCATGGGATAAAGATAGGTCAAAAGGGAGGTTGGAAGCCTGTTCAAACAGGGGTGGTAATGGCAACAACATCAATTTTGGCCATACAAGAGGAGATGCTTACACAAGGACACAGGTTTGTGTTAACGTCAAGGTTCACACAAGACTGCCTTGAAAATACATTCAGCTGTGTGAGGTCTAAAAATCCTGTCCCAACTCCAGTGGAATTCCATCATGCACTGAGAATCATATCTGTGGGGCAGTTCCTCACCACCATCAGCTCTGGGAGCTACCAAGAAGACCACAGTAGCATTTTGGCAGACTTCCTGGACAGAGGGGAGCCAAAAATCACTCCATCAGTCAGAGTGGAACAGCTGATGGCGGTGAACAGAGCAGCTGCACCTGACCTCTGAGAAATGTATTATCTTCCATTTTGCAGGCTACATCGTCCACAAAATCATCAAGTTTGCCAGCATCTGTGAAAAATGCAAAATTGCAACAGAGCACCATGATGAGAGTCCTTCTGGTGACAACAGCTTGTTAGTGGACTTGAAAGACTTCAAGGCAGGTGCTCTTTGTCGTCCCTCCCAAGAAGCCTTTGACTTCATTCACCAAATTGAGGAACTATTTAGGACCAAGACTGGTTCCTCCCTCATGCAGCTCCCCAACGCAGTGGGCTTCCGTCATGCTGTGGAGTACAACAAAAACTCAAAAAGATTCATACGGCTGAGGCTGAGAATTGAACAACGTTGGACGAAATGACATTAAGAGAACGGAATTTTTGAGTTTTTAAAGTCACAAATGATATTCTAATAGCCTCAGACAAGGGACTTGTCTCTATTCTTGTTTTGCTCGATCTTAGTGCTGCATTTGATACTATCGACCATGATATCCTATTGCAAAGACTAGAGCACTTAGTTGGCATACAGGGAACTGCTTTAGGCTGGTTTAGGTCCTATCTATCTGAACGCTCTCAGTTTGTACGTGTTAACGATGAATCTTCCACGCAAACCAAAGTTAGCCATGGAGTGCCACAGGGCTCAGTGCTCGGACCTATTTTGTTCACATTATATATGCTTCCGTTAGGCAATATTATAAGGAATCATTCTGTAAACTTTCATTGTTATGCGGATGATACTCAACTATATTTATCAATCAAGCCTGATGAAATTAATCATCTAAATAAAATTCAAGACTGCCTTAAGGACTTAAAAACGTGGATGACCTTAAACTTTTTGATGTTAAACACGACCAAAACTGAAGTTATTGTACTTGGCCCGAAGAATCTACGAAACTAATTATCTAAAGACATACTAACTATGGATGGCATTAATTTGGCCTCCAGTGAGACTGTAAGGAATCTTGGTGTTATATTTGATCAGGATTTATCCTTTAACGCCCACATAAAATCAATTTCAAGGACCGCCTACTTCCATCTACGTAACATTGCAAAAATCAGGCATATCTTGCCTCAAAACGATTCAGAGAAACTAGTCCATGCATTTGTTACTTCTAGGCTGGATTATTGTAACTCTTTATTATCAGGGAGTACCAAGAAGTCAATCAAGTCGCTTCAGCTGATTCAAAATGCTGCGGCTCGTGTACTAACCAGAGTTAGGAAAAGGGACCACATTACTCCTGTTCTGGCTGCCTTACACTGGCTCCCTATAGAACACAGGATAGAATTTAAAATTCTTCTTCTCGCCTACAAAGCCCTTAATGGGCAGGCGCCATCTTACCTTAAAGAACTCATTATACCCTACTGTCCTACTAGGGCATTGCGTTCCAAGAATGCAGGGTTGTTGGTTGTTCCTAGAATCTTTAAAAAGTACAATGGGAGCCAGAGCCTTTTCTTATCAAGCTCCACATTTGTGGAATCAGCTTCCAGTTTGTGTTCGGGCGGCAGACACCCTATCCGTTTTTAAAAGTGCGCTTAAGACCTTCCTTTTTGATAAAGCTTATAGTTAGGGCTGATTAGATTCAGCCCCTAGTTTTGCTGATATAGGCTTAGTTTGTCGGGGGACATCTTACTTCTTCCTTCTCTCTGTCTATACCTGTGTACACTCATGTTCCGATTAACCCAGCTTCCCCAAATGTCTTTCTTTTTGGTGTCTATATACGCTGGGATCCGGAGTCATGGATGATCCTGCGGTCCTGTGTCCTGGATCGCGAGCGCCGGATCTTGAGTCGTGGCTGTGGTCCTGGATCATAGGTCCTGGATGGATATCCTCGTGGATTCATCTTCCTATTATACACACATGCATTTCCAAACATTTGGACTACCTATGTTGCAAATGTATTATCTTTTCAATTTACACACGGCATCTATTGCACGTCTGTCCGTCCTGGGAGAGGGATCCCTCCTCTGTTGCTCTCCCTGAGGTTTCTCCCATGTTTCCCTTTAAACTGGGTTTTCTTTGGAAGTTTTTCCTTGTACGATGTGAGGGTCTAAGGACAGAGGGTGTCGTATTGTCATACTGATATTCTGTACACACTGTGAAGACCACTGAGACAAATGTAACATTTGTGATATTGGGCTATATAAATAAACATTGATTGATTGAATTTACAATTAAAAGGCTGTTCAACGTGTGTTGCTAACTTGATCCGGTATTCTAGATCAAATGCAAAGGTTTTTTTATAATTGCCAGTAAAATCGAAATCATATAGCTACAACACTATCTAAGATATTGCAGTATTAAAATCGGAGATAATATGCGTCTGGCAATGCGCAATATTTATTTTGTTCAACCCCCAATACCAAGTCCGACGATTTAATTTCTCAGCCGCTCCTCCGCAAGATGGCGTCGTGTGACCTCAGAGTTGCCAAACAAACACACCCTGGCTTATCGCTCACAGCGGCTCCCGCCGATAGTACAACTTAGTTTCGTCTATCATGTCTGATTCTGAGTCGGAGGCCACCCAATATCTGGAGCAGTGTGCGAACTATACCACGGTCTCCGGGGGAGCCGGGATTTTTTTGTGTGGGGGGGGGGTAAATGTTGATCCGTGCATTAATAGCAACAGCACAGACATAGGCCTATTATAAAGAGAAAATCTGTTGCACACGGGGTGGTGCCACAGGTCTACATTTACACGAAACGTCCCGATGGATCATGTTCATGTCAACAGATTTCCCGAGCATGTATGGGCTACGCAAACTTCGATCAACTTGATTATAAATAATCCACGGACCACCAATGTAACGTTTGACTGTTTAATGAAATCAACTTAAAATGACTCAAAAACAGGCTACATTGTTTCACATAGGCTATAGCCTATTATGGCTGTAGCCTACACAGAGCCGAACACATGCGATAAGAGCAGCCAGCGGCACCAACCATGAACAATATTAATAATACAGCTATAGCACAACACAACCCTCTCACTGCCTGGAGAGACGCGACACCACACACACACACAACACAACGATGCACATAGCTCTTCAGCCCCCAAGTTAACGTTAGCTGTCAAGTTAGCACTAGCACTGACCTTAGCTCCCTCCTCTCTCGGTTCTGTTGTAGCAGCAGTCACAACGTACGATGTGCTACCACCAGCGGGGGGGCATTTTGAATTGGGCCAGGAGGAATAATAGTGGATTTAATCCCTATCATAATGCATATTGTTCACACTTTTCCGTTATGAGTGGAGGAGCGATGAATGAGCTGCAGATAAACTTCAATGCTAACAGTGAATTAGCCCCGAGCGAAAAATGCTAACCTGTTACTGCACCGAAATCACTCATAGTTCCCTTATTACTTATCCTAGCTCCACATCAAACACATTGTTTATGATCGTAAAGACACAGAATCTAACGGTGCCCACCTCTATAAGCAATACAACTTAATAAAACTGCAATTCCGTTATCTGCGTTATCTGCTGTGCTCCGTGCGCTTTGAAATCTAATCAAAAGTTGTTTACCTCAATTCTTTGGCGTTTCTCCATCGCCCGGCTCTTTCGTTCTTTCAGTGGTTTCTTGTGCTGAAATATGGAGGGGACGGCTCCGGGTTTCAGCCTCCGATGTACTATTAATGCTTCTGCACCAACAGACTTGATGATAGCAGGATCAACGTCGTATGCATCACACGCGAAGTGGTCAGAACACAACTTGCTCCATTTTGTCGGTTGCCAGCCAACACGATTCACTAAAATAATCCATTTTTGGCGGATGATTTGGTCTTTTGGAAATGCATGGAAAACTCTCCCAGATCCCGCACCGTTCGTACAACAAAAAGCACAACAATAACCCATGTTAATTCCGTTTTCTTTTCGAAAAACATGTGACCGAGACTGCCGAGTCATATTTGGTCCAGAGACTGTTTGGCAACAGTGACGTCACGCGCGCGGAGGCTGCTGGGAATGTCATGTCAGAAATTCAGACGGCTTTGGGTCGAGTTTTGTATCAATAAAAAGCTTTTTTTCGGGTGTATTATCTCGATTTAAATAAAAAATAAAAAATATAGGCAATCTTAAAAACAACATTTCTATAAAAATGTAGCATATTTGGAAGCTTTGCATTTGATCTTTAATCTGTTATCTGTAAACGTTCCCTAAATCTACTAATTTAGGGATAATCCACTGACATCCTTTAATACACATGTTAATTTGAATCAGATGTACTGATAATATCCGCAATATAAATCTTTAAACTTCTTCTTACCTTTAAAAGTCCGTCACGAACGGTCTAATATGCTGCAACTCTACAGCTCTGCTAGCCTTGGCGCTAACTTCCGGGGAACGATTGAGAGGCTCCACGATCCGCCATTGCTGTAAAAAAGTGGTCCATTGGAGTGAACGGAGATTGTAAGGGAAACTTCTGTAGCAATGGAGAGTCAGGACTCAGAGAGACACGGGACGAGCAGGAATTCTGATGTCAAACACTGGCAGTTTATTACAAGCATCGGCCGGAGAATTCATATCACAAATCACAGCAGCAGAAAGTTCTGACTGCAAGGGTGGGTTGCCATATCAATTCTGAATCCCTTCTCCCTTGGCAGACCTTTTAATTAGCTTCAGAGAACTAATCAGCATATTGGGGGAGGCGTAAACATCTGTGGAGCTAGAGGAGATTATCCCCCAACTAGAAATAGTCAATCACTTGTCAGTGGTGTTTAGAAGCCAGCGTTCCCACAGCGATAAACCATTTTGTGACCGAGAGTTGAACTGATAATGGCAGAAAAAGCTGACACTTCCCATTCCTTAAGACAGATAACAGACTTCGGCTTGGTCGTAAAACGTCAACAGGCCGAAAGGTCAAATATCTTAGTAAAGCTAAAATTATTCCCTCACAGAGATGACGTAACTCTCAGTCTATATGGCGCTGAGTCTGACAGGAGAGGACTCTCCTCCACCTTGTTGTTGAGAAAACTCCTTATATCCGTTAGCGTAGCTCGCTAGCACCAGAAGCTAACATCAACGATCTCCGGTTCCGGTGCGCTCTCTCTCTCTCTCGCGCACGCACACAAAATGGCTTGTTCCACACACACACACACAGAGCGGAGCTTTAATGAAACACAGAGACCCAGACGTAATAATACTGTACTGTATCATATTATTTTCTAATCAATAATTTTTCAAAATATGATTTTTTTTTTTTTTAATAACCATTTTTCCTCCTGGTCTCTCGCACCCCCCCTGTCGCGCCCCCCACTTTGAGAACCACTGCTCTAAATGATGCTCGTACTGTGTTGATCAATCTAACACCCAAATCTCTCTCAGACTAATAAAACTCTCCTTGTGTCATGTCATCTTGCAGTCAGTGTTTAGCACAGCTGCTCCTAGAATTTAAGCAGCAGGAAAATGTCTTCCTACTGTATTCTGAACATAGCTTGGGGGCGTTTGTTTACATATTATTCTGTGACGGATTACGCTGTTGCAGTCCTGGGAAGTTCCTTTTAAAATGTCCCGATTCAATTTTATACATTATCCCAATATTCAAACTGTTTTAAAGTACAGAATGACACCCACACACACCCGCCCTCTTTGACTGGATCCTGAACTTCCTGACGGGCAGACCCCAGGCAGTGCGGGTGGGAAACATTACATCCTCCACCCTGATCCTCAACACCGGAGCCCCTCAAGGCTGCGTGCTAAGCCTTATCCTCTACTCCCTGTTCACACACGACTGCGTGGCCACACACAGCTCCAACACCATCGTGAAGTTTGCTGACGACACCACCGTCATCGGCCAGATCACCGACGGCGTACAGAGAGGAGGTCGAAAACCTGACATCTTGGTGCCAGGATAACAACCTCCATCTCAGCATCAGCAAAACCAAGGAGCTGATTGTGGATTACAGGAAGCAGCAGAGAGAGGGACACGCCCCCATCGCCATTAATGGGACTACGGTGGAGAGAGTCAGCAGCTTCAGGTTCCTCTGTGTCCACATCTCTGAGGACCTGACATGGACTCTTCACAATATCACCAAAAAAGCTCGACAGCGGCTCTTCTTCCTCCGCAGGCTGAGGAGGTTCAACATGGACTCCAGGATACTCTGCAACTTCTACAGGTGCACCATAGAGAGTATCCTGACTGGCTGCATCACGGCCTGGTACGGCAGCTGCACCACCCTTAATCGTAAGGCTTTACAGAGGGTGGTGAAAACTGCAGAGAACATCACCAGGACGGAGCTGCCATCCATGGAGGACCTATACTCCCAGCGGCTCAGGAAAAAAGTCCTCAGGATTATAAAAGACCCCCATCACCCCAGCCACGAACTGTTCTGTCTGCTGCCGTCTGGCAGGCGTTACCGCAGCATCTGGACAAAAACAACCAGACTCAGGAACAGTTTCATCCCACAGGCAATAAGACTGTTAAACACCTGAACTGTTGAAGCAAAATCTGTTAAACACCTGAACTGTTGAAACAAAATCCATAATATTCAGAAATTTAGAAATTATTTATCTATTTACCTAATATGTCATATTCCTAGTGGTGCACGATAATTATTGGCCCGATAATTATCGATCCGATATTAGGAATTATGACGTCATCCCGATAAACCCGATAACAGTATTAATAGCCCTGATAATATACAATATGCGGTGTGGGTGGATTGGGATGAGGGGCGCTTGTTTTTCACTCGGCTCCTCCCATTTTGCCAGTAGTGTGGTATAGTGGTTTAGGAAGAGGGGAGTTTTTCACAAATCCAGCGCTCCCTAACTCATGCCTGGCTGTGACGTAAATGGTGTGCGGCCGTGAAGCCAGGACAGTAAACAAACATGTCGTCGGTAGTATGGGACTATTTAAAAGTTTCAGAGTTAGATAGTTCGCTTGCTATTTGTATTAACAAATGCAATGCAGAAGTTCCACGAGGAGGGAAAAAGGCAACGAGCTATAATACTTCCAACCTGATTAGTCACCTGAAACATCGCTACGATGGTGTGTTAACAGCGTACGAAGACGCCTGCGCTGCTAAACTAGCGGCAAATCCAAAGCCAGCTGCAAAGGCACCGGGGCTTTTACCTATCGACGAGGCTTTTGAAAAAGGCAAGAAGTTTGCCAGATTTGCTTGGGAAAACAAATATGGTCACTTTGAAGAGTCAAAACTGTTCTTGGCTTTGTTTTGTTCATAGTAGTAATGCCCATGTCATTTGCTCACTACTAGTCTTTTTTTTACCACCATGTGTGCAAAAACTACAGGTACATTTAATATATATATATATTATATTATTATCGGTTATCGGTATCGGTCTTGAGAAGCAGGAAGTTATCGGTATCGGTATCAGTTTCAAAAAACCAATATCGTGCATCCCTACATATTCCAATAACTTGCTTATAGACTCTTATTGCACTATTTCACTTTTTTAACACTTTTTTAACACATTTTTCACTTTTTGTATTTACTATTTACACTATATTTGTCTGTTTATCTGTGTTTTGTGTTGCACTGTTGGAGAAGCCTGTGATCTAAGATTTTCATCGGCATAAATACATTGTAGCTATGTTCGTATGACTAAATAAAGAACCTTGAACCTTATGCAACTATTGGATGTACACTTAAAGAGCCTGTGACACGGTTTTCCCCCATCATCCAAACCCATCAATTTGAGTACATATTGTCCCCTTGAAAACCGTTACTGAACTGATTTTGGATATTTGTACTTTGATAACCATTAATCTGCCCTTCAATGTTGACAATTTTCTGGATCTTCTCGCGGATTCTTCAAGTCCCGCCAAATGATGGGTGACGTCATTGCGGGCACAGCGCTCCAGCTGCACCGTCCAGGATCCCAGCATCTGCATGTAAACCTTTATATATATACAGTCAGATGTAAACGCACGACGGTGCACACAGCAGCAAGCTCAGACAGCGATGACAGGTTAATGTTGAACGTGTCTGAGAGCTCATATGAGGCTGAAGGATCGGTTTATGTTGTATCTGTTAGAAGTTTAGGAATGAGGTGCGTCAATATGGGCGATCATACGGGCATGTAGCCAGTGGTGGAATGGGACTAAAAATCATCCCGGGACTCTCGACCGGCCCACTTCGGTACCGCTAGTAAATTGTCAACGGGGGGAGTGGGGGATGTCAGGGGCGGCGGGTGCTGTAGATAGTAAATGTAAATATGTAAATATTTGTGTCACTGCATCCTGGTAAAATACAAATATAATGTATAATGTCTGTGTTTTTGACATTAGCGCTGCTAGCCACCTGTGCCCTGTACTACGAAGCCAGTTAAACAGACCCTGGATATGTTTGAGTAACAAACTAATTAACAACAACAAACTAACAAACGAGATCTCGCTAAGCGGTCCTACGACGCTGGTTATCAACTCGGTAAATCAAGCCAGGGTTTCTCTCTCCAGCTGAGAGCGTGTTCACGTCTAAGACACGAGTGGATCTGACTTTAATTACATTTGTCTCGAGTGTTTCGTCAACATAATGTGTTAAATAATACTTCTGCATACAGTCTGTGACACTGTGAGTGTTGCACGGCCAGATGAGGCTGGAGAAGCTGACTCAGATAAGGAAATATATGATATATTATGATATTATATGATCGATGATCTGATTGATGATGTAATATGAATGATAAGTGCGACACGTCGGCGTCTTCTCTGCATACGGCAGTTTAAACTGTATTTCCTTTATCCTGTAATATGACTTGAGAGATTTAAACTCCGCACACTGAGTTGATCTCTTTTCTATAGACGCCGGAGGCGGGCAGCGTCAGGTAAAATAAGTTATTTAGCCTTCTCAAACCTGAGCCTCACGCGCCGCCTATGGGGGATGTGCTCGTTACTTATCCGACCGGCCCACTTCGGTACCGGCCCATCGGGATTCGTCCCGATGGCCAGTCCGCCACTGCACCCAGCCCACGTAAACTGTCAACGGGGGGAGCCTCGCTGCGGGGAAACGGTGGACCTAGTGTCCCGATCGGAGTGGGAATAATAATAATAATCCATGCATTTTATCCATTCATTTCCCCAACATTGTGGTAAAAAAAAACACACGTTTAATCCATGTTGTTGGTGTACTACAACTACAAAAAGCATCGGTTTGTTTTCTCATCAGGAAATGCAGACCGGCTCAAACGATTTTTAATCATCATCCTCACGATCATTTAATGTGTTCATATGTTCGCCGAATTGACATGAAAGCACTAATAAATGTAGTTTCATCCACTTGAGTTTACAACTACAAAAATAATCGATTTGTTTGTATATCACATCTGACGGGAGGAAATTCAGCAGCTCTCACTCCCGATTTGTAATCCTAATGTAATCATCATCTTCACCACGATCATTTATGTTTATGTTCGCCGAATTGACATGAAAGCACTGACAAATATGAATATACTGTAGTCAACTTCATTAAAACGTTATTAACGTGCCTAATCTCAGTAATTCACCATTTCTACGCATGACAACACACTTTGTCCGTGTTTGGCTCTCGAAGCGTTCCCGCATTGACGTCACTTCCGGCTTCCCCCAAAACTTCAAAATGAGTCGAAGGAATTTCCCGCGATGTTCGAAATTATTGATATTTAACGGAACGGTATCGCTTTTTCTTTTTTAAACTGACGGTTCGAGATTACTAGTAACCCAATATTTCATTGCACAACAGTTGTTGGGATGCTGTCACAGGCTCTTTAAATATGTGGCAAATTGTTTCCTTTGTTGAGAAGATCCTTGCCACAATAAAAAAAACATTGGAGAGTGTCACAGAATATATAAATATAAAGATATATAATTTATATAATCTTGTGTGCATGACTGAGGCAAATGTTGACTATTACTACAGAAATAAAACTGTCCTTCCACAATTTGTTGGAAATGCATTTCTCAGATATACTGTATGTCAGACTGTGGTGATGTAATGTATTGCTATGCATTGGCTTAGGCTTCTTGATTCCTTTTTGTCCTCGAGATTTGTCACAGGTGATTATGGTAAACATTATTCTAGTTTTTCATAAGGTAAGGTTCGGGTGGTCTTCTCCCTGATATATGTTTTTATCTATAAACCCTAACCCAGGGGTGGCCAACCCGCGGCTCTCGAGCCGCATGCGGCTCTTTGCCTAGTTTCATGCGGCTCTTCAGTTCATAGCGAATTGTATGTGTGAGTTTGGGGGAGAGACACTGACTCCTGACTAGTGTTGCACGGTGTACCGATACTTGAAAGGTATACCGCGATACCCTGCCATTAAAAACGTTACGATTCCTCCGTTTCATTAGTATCGGTACTTTAAGAATGACGGGGGAAAGTACTCCGATGAGAAAGCGCCGTTTTAATAACGGAGCGTCCACACTACAGCTTCAAAAAGAGCTTGGAGCTGGGCGTGTCTGGAGCTTGGGGATTTTATTCAAGTAACACGACCAACAACCAATCACATGAATCTCCCGCCCCCGACATACAAAGCAAAAAACCCCGGGGATTTTATGGGAGCAATATATATATAAACTCCCCAAACAGGCGAAAACCTACCAGTTTCACCCACTGTCTCTGCCACCTCCCTCCATGCCTGGTTCCTCCAGTTTGTATCCCGGTAGGTGAAGAGGGTCTGGTCATACAAAACCGGGTGATTGCTACGGCGATAGTTAGTTTCTCCTCCAACTTTTTTTTAAATATAGAAATGAACGGCGGGATATCTCTCCCAGCTTAGACGCGGTTTGATTGGCTACGGCTTCAGCTGTCAGATTTTCAGAAACAGGATTTGATTGGCTGGCGCTGGCTACTCCGGCAGAAGTGGGATTGACCAAGTGAGGAGGTGAAAATGATGGAGGAACTGAGGGAGAGGATGAGATCACTCCTGCAGCTTCAGGCAGCCGGTGAGCAGCAGTTCGCACGGGAAGAGGAACGGAGACTCCAGAGGCAAGACGGCAGATTGGCTAGAGGCTTGACGGGCACTAACTCTGCCGCTGAGGCATCAAAGGTCCTGGCGGAGAACCGGAGATTGGTGCAAGAGCATAAAGAGGAGCAGCTCCGGTTACAGAGGGAAGAAGAGAGGAAAGCAAAAGCATTGAGAACGGTTGGAAAGATGGCGGCGCACCCTCAGAAGAATAACAAGCCAAGGAAACCTGGAGGAAAGGAGTCGCAGCCTTTGATAATTGCCAAAACTCCCGCGGAGAAGCAGCGCCTGAAGTTGGAGAGCTTGATGCGGAACCCGGATAAGCCTGCTCCCATCCCAGACCGGCCAAAGGAGTGGAACCCGCGGGCTCCTCCGGAGTTCGTCCGGGATGTGATGGGTTCCAGCGCCGGTGCGGGCAGCAGGGAGTTCCACGTTTACCGGCATCTCCGATGCAGGGAGTACCAAAGGCAAGAATTTCTGGACAAGATATCAGTGAAAGTGAATGAGGACATCGAATATCTCGATAAAGTGGAGCTAAATAAACAGGCGGCCGATGATAGAACAGCGCAACGCAGGAAGAAGCGGGAAAAACTAAAGCGCAAAATGCGGATGGCAAAGATGGCCGAGAAGGTCCGTCAGGAGAGAGAGCGCGTCAGACAGCAGAACCAGCAGGAGCGCATGGAGAGGAAGAATCAGATCCCGAAGAGGAAGAAAGGGAAGCTTCCTTCTGACTTCCCTGAGGAAACCATGCTGCACAAGAGGAAGCAGAAACCTTGTAGGGAAGCCAGGATTTCCAGGACACTGTGCTTCCAGGGGAGAGGGGTGAGGAAATGTAACGGAGGTGATCTTTGGGGCCATAGATCTTGGCCTCCGTTACGAATTGTGGAGCTTTGTTGGTGGTGAAATGTATGTAGTGTGTGCATCTGTCTGTGTTTTAGTTTGTCTGTCTCTGTTTGCTGGTTTTATGTTGAAAAGTGTTCCCCTTTCCCCATGTCTGTTGCTGTTGATTGTGTGCACCTGGTGCCCTGTGTTGTCTCCTCCCCCCCCACCTGTGTCTAATTGCGTGCGTGTGCGTGTGTTTAGGCTCTGTTTCTCTGTCTGTTAGGGGGCAGGCAGTGTGTGAGATCCTTGTGGCTGGTGACTGTGCTCACAAAAACAGCAAGATTGAGGCTGTGTCCTGGGATAGAGTTTAAAAAATGCCCACACCGGGTTATATTTTTGGACGTTCTGCCTCTGCCTCCTTGCTTGGTCGGGCCGCTTAATTGTCAGCTTCACAGTGAGAGACAACATTCTCCTTTTAATTTCAAGACACGGCCCTGAAGCAGCATAATGTGCTCGCAGGGCCACTTATATGCACTTGTGCCTGTTTGTGTAATTTACCTGGCTTAAACTAAACCTGCTAGTGCTGAGATGAGTGAAGAGACACAGCTGAGGGTGTGTTTATGAAGATCGGCATGCATGGAAAAATATGGTACTTGTTTTGGGTTTAAATAAAATTCAATTTAGTTTCAGTTTGGTCAAACTATCTCTTATGCACATTCAGATGCAATAGCTTCAGATGACAAATGTGCACAGCCAGAGAGAGAGGTCAAGAGGTCATACATCTAATTATTTTGATATGTTTTCGTGTTTGTTGAATTGATAGTCTGCAATATCCTGTAGAATCTGTAAGATCCTTCCCTTTCATTTGATCAAATGCCTGTAGACTTCATGCTGCAGTCCCTCCATGCTGACCCCCTGATGCTGCTTCTCAGCATGAACTCTTAAAGACACCTCAATTGATTCCTGATGCAGGAAAGGGGGCCCATAGGAATGTTTGAAGCTAGAACACAGGTATATATATATATATATATATATATATATAGTTGTATAAGTCTTGTTTTGATGACAGAAGATACCTACATTGGGTACATAAGAGGGGTCACCAGCCTCACCATAAATCAACTAGTTTTTCATTCCCTGCTAAATTCATTTTCCAATGTATGTGTTTTTTAATTGTAATAACTATATTTTTTGTATGTATTCTTATGCAGCCTATCATTTTGCCTTCATTGTTTTTGGGCTTGAGAGATTAAAGTGTTTAAAAAGTTTGAGTCTTCTATCCACTTTCATATAAATACCCAGCTGAGCATTAAAATGGCACTTGCTAAAACAAAGTGAAATACCTCTTCTAGGTGATTAAAATGTAAACATGTGTGCCTGCGAAGATTTTTATTTGATCGATTCCGAAAGTCGAAAGCAGGGGTACGTGAGAGAAAAAAATAAAAAAGGTTAATAAAAAAAATGCTTTTTTGCTTATGCTTGGTACAACTTGTATTTGCCGTACTCGCCATTCACTGTTATTGCTCAAGATTAATCTCGCCCCCCTCCGACGTAAGTGTGAAGTAGCCTATTGGTTCAGCTCATTGCTTTCGTGAGATATGTGGATACTGACGACAGTTATGAAAATGTGCTTTTCTGCAAGACCTTAGATGTGAATGATTTCTTGAAAACGAGCTGAACTGGAGAAACTGCGGGAGTGTCTGTACTGACGTAGCTGCCGATGGCCGATTTAAAGGGCTCATGGCACATTTTTGTTACAATGTTTCTTCTTTTTTTTAACCCTTTCATGCATTGTGGTCACTAGAGACTGCTTATTTAATGCTGTTTTCTTGTTTATGCATGGGGTTTTAGATGGTAGCACATCAGGCACCACATTTTATTTTATTTTATTGTGGCCAGCCTAAGGCACACCTGTGCAATAATCATGCTGTCTAATCAGCATCTTGATATGCCACACCTGTGAGGTGGGATGGATTATCTCGGCAAAGGAGAAGTGCTCACTATCACAGATTTTTTCAGATTTGTGAACAATATTTGAGATAATTGGTTATTTTGTGTATATAGAAAATGTTTTAGATCTTTGAGTTCATCTCATGAAAAATGGGAGCAAAAACAAAAGTGTTGCATTTATATTTTTGTTCAGTGTAGAAGAGTACATTCAGTATTTTCCCAACAACAGCCCAAAGTGGTTTGGTCGAGTTTGGACGCAGAAGAAAAACTATTGTATGTATTAGCTATGAGCTACGAGCTGGAGAAAGCAATGGAGGTCCCATACTATTATTACCCATGTTAAAGTGAAGATACATTTTAAACATCAACCTTTACTATACATTTGAATTAATTGATAGGATTATATTATCCCCTGGCTCAGAGAGATTCAAGAAACATAATAGAATCATGAGATGTTTACGTTATATCTGGAGGCTGAACTTGGCACATTTTAATATAATATAATAATATAATATTTGCTTGTCTTCTAATAAAATATTATATCCAGTAATATCTACAAGATGCATGTCTGACTACCTGATTTTCTCACTGATACAGTATAGATGGATTAATTCAATCATAAATAATTCCATTCCTCTAGATTTTGACATGTCTCCGAGCCAACACATTAAATCATAATTTGAGCCTGTCTTTCCAGAGCATATGCTCAAGCGTTGACGCAGTGCCATTACTAATGTGTTCTGTAGCTTGGCCGACTCTAAATTACTGACCATCAGCTAGAGCACAAATCTAACACTGCCACAGCATGGTGGGATGCGTACCACTCTGTTCTGCTCTTAGATTTACAACCTGCCTCCTGTGTGTAATTCAGTATGATTAAGGCTGTTTATTAGTGCAAGACCCCTGACTGTCATACACAAATCAATCAGATACTTAACGGGTTCAGCACACTCCAACAAGGTTAATTACACTTCAGATTTCTCATAATTCTCACTTAAATGTCCCTCATAAATCAGACATTTAGTGGAAGAGCCAGTACTGCAGACCTTGTACAAAAACATAACCATTTTATGTTGTACATAAACCAAAACATTTTATTAGTGGATTCTTTTAATGATTAAATGTAGTTTAATCTTTCAATTGTAACATACTCATACTTGACATTGTTCCTACTGTATATTGTCTGCACTGAAGTATATGATGTAGAGTCATGTCATTATAGCTTAATGTGAACACAGCTGAATTTCTAAATCCAGATTACCTCAAAACTCTTACCCCTACTTTAACTCTAACAGCTACAGAAATGCATGTTATTCTGATACTATGGACTGATGAATAGCAGACTCCTCCCCCACAAATTATAGTATATTGCCATTTGAAAGGCTGTATTAATTACCGTTTAGAATAGGAACAAATGTCTATAGCATTTATGCTGAAACTGTTTTATTTTAGAGAGGACTAAGTTGGAAAAAAGGCTGTGTGTGCATACAAAAAAAAAGAATGGTTCACCTTTCAGACAAAAGGCATTCAGTTACTTTGATGTAGAGTTATTCTGTTCAAGGAAAGAAAAAAAGAAAATGATAGGATCCATTGTTCCAGTATCTCTGAGGGTTAATGCTCCTCTTAATATGTTGGGAATAGTATTGTTAGGTTTTTATGAGATAGTTTAAGTTGTTCACTGGGACTCATGATACATGCAGTTGTGTTTTTCTTTGCATTGTAAAACAAAAGCAAATTATATGCAATTTTATAAACGGTAAAGAACATCTGTAGCACTCCCAGTCCCTGGCTTTTATAAGACTATAAAACAACATTATGTAACCTTCAGCCATTCCTTTGTCTATCCCCATCGCTTGCATCCCTGATCCCTGATTTGCAAATACCTAAATTCCTGTTCTCTGAAAGTTTTGGGTTCACCACATTCAGGTACTTTTAATTTTCAGTGCCTCAAGCAAATATGCAAATGAGCACATTTCTAATTACGCAGCATAAAATGTAAATGTGCACTTTAAAATGTTGAATCTGAAGCTATTTCCATATTGATTTAAATGTTTTATAAAGGCAGAAGAAAGATTGGAAACTCTTACGACACAGATAAATAAGTA
Organism: Pseudochaenichthys georgianus; assembly: GCF_902827115.2. Lineage (NCBI taxonomy): Eukaryota > Metazoa > Chordata > Actinopteri > Perciformes > Channichthyidae > Pseudochaenichthys > Pseudochaenichthys georgianus. The sequence continues at coordinate 25,048,154 of NC_047511.1, read as the reverse complement.
TTTTCATAAAAAGATAGGGATCAAAGAGCAGGTCTGCTGTTTGAAGCTTGATGCAGTCACTCTTCTTGTTTTTTAGAAAATTATAGCACACTCACTAAAAGCATTGGCTGAGGAGAGCGGCACCAGTGCCCCCTCCTCATGTGCGTCCCTCTCTGTCTAAATGTCTCTCTCTGTATCTCTCAACAACAAAGACGCAGCTTTTGCTGATGACGTAGTTTGAAGTTATTACTAGAATTGTTTTTTCTTTGATTTCTTTTTTTTGTTCCGATTTGAATCCCTTGATCAAGTGGAGTGTCGTCAGTCTACCCTGGAATAAATTGAAGAGGATGGAGGCTCAGAGCAGAGTGAGAGCTCTTGAGTCATAGAGAGACTTTTCATAAAAAAGCTTCCAGTGCAAACAATATGGCACAGAACAAAGAACAGACCCTCTCGTTTGAAGCTTGGCACAGTCTCTCTTCCCTTTTTTTGGAGGGGCCAAAATTGCAGACATGCGACACACACACACACACACACACACACACACACACACACACACACACACACACACACACACACACACACACACACACACACACACACACACACACACACACACACACACACACACAAAAGAGTCCGTTAAAGTTTAAATCTTCCGGACAAATTAGAAAAGTGCCGGTCAAAGGTCTTTTTTGTTATTTATTGAGCTTTAAAACAAATTGATATGATTCGATATTAAACAAACTAATTATAGTAAGGCAAGGCAAGGCAAGGCAAGTTTATTTATAGAGCACTTTTCAACGCAAGGCAATTCAAAGTGCTTTACAAAAAAAGACATTAAGCATTAAAAAAGAAAAGCTAATCAAATAAACATTAAGAAAAAAATACATGGATAAAAGTTACAGTGCAGTCTAAAATATAAATAGTTAAATTAAACATTACAAGAAAAAGTACATGGATAAAAGTTACAGTGCAGTTTAAGATATGAATAGTTCACATAAAAGCAGCGACAAAAAGAAAAGTCTTCAGCCTGGATTTAAAAGTAGTCAGAGTTGCAGCGGACCTGCAGGTTTCTGGGAGTTTGTTCCAGATATTTGGAGCATAATAACTGAATGCTGCTTTACCATGTTTAGTTCTGACTCTGGGGACAGAAAGCCGACCAGTCCCTGAAGACCTGAGAGATCTGGATGGTTCATAGTTTAGCAGGAGGTCAGTAATGTATTTTGGGCCTAAACCATTCAGTGCTTTATAAACCAGCAGCAGTATTTTGAAATCTATTCTTTGACACACAGGAAGCCAGTGTAAAGACTTCAGAACAGGAGTGATGTGATCCACTTTCTTAGTGTTAGTGAGGACTCGAGCAGCGGCGTTCTGAATCAGCTGCAGCTTTCTAATAGATTTTTTAGTGAGACCTGTGAAGACACCATTGCAGTAGTCGAGTCTACTGAAGATAAAGGCATGGACAAGTTTTTCCAAATCCTGCTGTGACATTAGTCTTTTAATCCTAGATATGTTCTTTAGGTGATAGTAGGCTGATTTAGTAACTGTTTTAATGTGACTGTTGAAACTCAGGTCAGAGTCCATGACTACACCTAGATTTCTGGCTTTATCTGTTGGTTTGAACATTGCAGACTGAAGCTCAGCGCTAACTTTTAAACGTTCTGCCTTGGCTCCAAAAACCATTACCTCAGTTTTATCTTTGTTTAATTGGAGAAAGTTCTGACACATCCAGTCATTGATTTGTTCAATGCACTTACTCAGTGTTTGAATTGGAGCATAGTCTCCTGGTAAAATTGTTACGTAGATTTGTGTGTCATCTGCATAGCTATGGTAACTTATTTTGTTGTTCTTCATTATCTGAGCCAGTGGTAGCATGTAGATGTTAAAGAGAAGAGGCCCCAAGATGAAGCCTTGAGGAACCCCACATGTCATATTTGTCAACTCAGATGTGTATTTACCGATAGAAACAAAGTTGTTTCTGTCCTTTAAGTAGGATTTAAACCAATTTAGAACTGTTTCCGAAAGTCCCACCCAGTTTTCCAGTCGGTCCAGTAATATGCTGTGGTCAACAGTGTCAAACGCAGCACTGAGATCTAATAATACTAACACTGAAGTTCTGCCACTGTCTGTGTTTAAGTGGATGTCGTTAAAGACCTTTACAAGAGCAGTCTCAGTGCTGTGGTTTGGACGAAAGCCTGACTGGAACACATCGAAACAACCATTTAAATGCAAGAAATTACTCAACTGTTGAAAAACAACTTTTTCAATGATCTTACCTAGAAATGGCAGGTTTGATATGGGCCTGTAATTGTTCATTACTGAAGCATCTAGATTATTCTTTTTTAAGAGCGGTTTAATGACTGCAGTTTTCAGGGCCTGTGGAAAAATACCTGAGTGAAGAGATTTGTTTACTATATGAAGTAGTTCTGATGCCATGCAAGGCAAAACATCTTTGAAAAATCCTGTTGGAATAATATCAAGGCAGCAGGAGGAGGATTTCAGAAGTTGTATAATGTCCTCCAGGTTTTTATCATTAATCTGATGGAATTGTGTCATGATGTCTGAATTGATGTTAAGTGGACACAGAGACAACACATTTGCTGTTCCTGATGCAGAGGCACTGACTGCTTGTCTGATTTTCTGAATTTTGTCAGTGAAAAAGGAGGCAAAATCATTGCACGCCCTGGTGGATAGAAATTCAGAGGCTACTGACACTGGGGGGTTAGTTAGTCTGTCGACGGTAGCAAACAAGGCACGTGCGTTGTTTTTGTTTTTGGTAATGATGTCAGAGAAGAATGATTGTCGTGCGTTTTTCAATTCCAAATTATAAAGGCCAAGTCTCTCTTTATAAATTTCAAAGTGAACCTGGAGATTTGTTTTTCGCCACCTGCGTTCAGCTTTTCGACATTCTCTTTTTTCTGTTTTAACGGTCATGGCCTTTCTCCATGGAGATATTTTCTTCCCAGTCACTTCCTTTACCTTAATTGGAGCAATGGCATCTATAACATTTTTAATTTTTGAATTAAAATGATCTACTAGCTCATTTATTGAGGTGTTAGCAGGGGCAAGTGTGGAAGAAAAATTCTGAGTAAACATTTCCCTAGTGTGTTCAGTTAAACATCGCTTTGTGGTTACCTCTTTTTGAACACTTGTGTGAACAGAAATAGAGCTCTCAAAGAAAACACAGGAATGGTCAGACAGTGCAACATCAGTCACCACAACCTTAGAGATATTCAGACCCTTTGAGATAATTAAGTCCAGAGTGTGCCCCTTATTGTGCGTGGGCCCCGTCACATGCTGAGTCAGTCCATAGCTATCAAGAACACAAAACAGTTCTTTAGCCCCTCTGTCCTGGGGGTTGTCAACATGGATGTTAAAATCACCAACAATGACTAGACGGTCAAAGTCAATACACACTATAGACAGCAGTTCAGTAAGGTCATCAAAAAAGCTTGCACAGTATTTGGGTGGCCTATAGATATTTAGGAACAGAGCTCGAGAGGAGCATTTCAGCTGAAGGGCCACATATTCAAAAGAATCAAAGTTTCCATACGATGTCTTCCTGCATTGAATGGAATCATTGAACAGAATAGCAACTCCACCCCCTTTCTTATGCATTCTTTCCTGACTCATAAAACTAAAGTTGGGAGGGGTTGATTCGATAAGAACAGCTGCACTGTTATTTTGTTCAATCCAAGTTTCTGTTAAAAACATAAAATCAAGATTGTGCTCAGTGATAAAATCATTGATTAAAAATGTTTTTCCTGCCAAAGACCTGACATTTAATAAAGCTAGTTTAAGTTCGTTAAACACACTATCAGTCATGTTTTTTGTAACAAGCTGTGGCTGACATGGAATCACTGCTAAATTAGATAAACTCACACAAACGTTTGAGTGCTTCCTGTATCTAAGATCATTCACCGCTCTTAATCTATTACCTATCAACACAGATATCGGCAAAGCTACTGGCAGGCAGGGCCCGGGCATGTCCTGGAAAGAGTTGAGAGTGCCATACGCCCTTGAGCCTGGACCCAGCAGATATCAGTTTGCAGATTGTTTTGGTTTGGTTGATTGTGGTAGGCATGGTGATGAAGCCGGGGGAGATGGTGCACGTCTCTGCTTTGGTGATTTTGGTGGGCGTCGTTGAGGAGCGGGGGTAAAGGACATGCTGCCAGCCCTGCGTATCGCCTTAGTCTGGTCTTCGAAATCCAGGAAGGAATCGGTGCCAGCCCTCTGTATCTCCTTCTTGTGTTCCACGATCTCCAGGAGGGTGGGCGAGGGCGAAAGGGTGAACGGAGTATCCTCAAAGGCGTTGACAGGGGGGGGGGTGACGGGCGGTGGGGACTCCTCCATGTGTCTCATATGTCTCCCATAATCAGAACATTCCTCAGGCGGGTGCAGTGATACATCTTCAGGGTTTTCTGCGCGATGTGTTGTGTCTATCTCCTGTTTTGATTCCTCTTGCCGCTTGTCCTTGGCAGAGGGAACAGATTGATGACGCAGGCAGTTGAATATGTTAGAGATAAACAATTTCACTCCTGACTTGTTCAGGCAAACTCCATTTGCCTTGAAAAGATGTCTGCGGTCCCAGAAAAAGTTAAAATTGTCAATAAAATGCACAGAATGGTCAGTACAGACAGTTGAAAGCCAGGTGTTCAGTGCAAACAATCTGCTGAATCTCTCCACTCCTCTTCTGACTGGCGGTAGAGGGCCACTGATGAACACCTCTGCATTTAGAGAGCTGGCAGTTTCCAACAGACATTTAAAGTCTTTTTTCAGCACTTCTGACTCTTGTTTCACAACATCATTTGTTCCAATATGTAGTACCACATTCTTCACAGTCGGATGTTCAGCCCCAATATGCAGGATCTTCTCAGCCAAGTCAGAGACTGTATCCTTGGGAAAACAGAGTACTTTGGTGTTGTTCTTACTACACAGACCTTTTACATCTCTTACAGCAGAGTCACCCACAATCAGAGTTTCAGGCCCAGTCGTTAGCTTTCCCTCTAGCCTTTTACTTTTGGAGTAGCTATTGGTCCTTACCCTGCTGTGTGAAGAGGACGGGTTATCCAGGTCATCAGAAAGAGATCTCCGGCTCTCGGTCAGCGGAGCGTATCTGTTCTGGATTGGCACACTTGGTGGTTTAGGAGGATTTTTTGTAATTCTCCCTTTAGCAGCTGTCCACTGCTGTTTAGGGGTTGAAGAGGCGCTCCTCTTGGGTGATAACAATGCAGGCCAGCCGGTCGCATCACATATTTCAGAGTGTTGGGCTCTGCCCGTTATCCTTCCTCCCAAATCCCATGAAAATTATTTACTCTTAGGCTTTGCACCCAGAGAGTTCCAGGGAGGACCACCACTTGTAGATTTATGACCCGGTACACAGCCCTCCTGTTCCTTGGAATCCTTGTAGCTGCTAACTAGCTGTGAGTTAGCATGCCTTTGTCCATTATTTTTCAACACTGGTAAAGTGGTGTCATTCCCACAACATAGTCCATTCACTTCCACGTTAACTTCCAGCCGTTGCATTTTCATTTCCAGCACGGCCATCTTCTGTAGAAGTTTGTGGAAGTCATCTGTAGAGAACGGAGGCATTTTTCTACCAACTAGCTTAAGCTAAATAGCATGCAGTAGCCTACCAGGCTTTAGCTGTTGCTAGGCCACGCTACTGTAAGACTGGGGTCGCCGTAAAAATGTTGAAATATGGCTGAAAACCTCCGTCTATTTACGAAGATGAACTGTCCCAGTGATAGGTTAATGTCCAGGAGCCGCTGCTCGAAGTTTTCAGAGAATAAGAATAGGAAAATCAGCATAAAAAGTAAGCAGAGGCAGGAGCAAGCAGAAAAGCGTCTGCACTGTAAGAAAGATAAGCAAGGCAGTATAGTAGATTAACTACATTATTCAAAAGTGTACAGTAACTTATAACTAGATAATGCAATTCCTGAAGAAATTGCTAGTGGGAATGCTTTATGCTGAAAAGCTGACGCTAAACTGCTATGCTGAAATGTAATGTGTAAGAAGAAAGTGAAGAATTTAGATTGAAATGATACATAAACACTGGGGCTTTAATGTCTGATAAGAGAAGAAAAGAGCATAATTGACGTAGAGCTGTTGAGGGCATGACCATTAACCGTTATCTGAAGTCTGCTGCTCTGAGCATGTCAGTTGGAGTTATGACATCATCGTGTTCCATGACACAGGTGTTTATATTTGAGCTAACAACGTGTCCAGAGATCAAAGGTTTCCATGGTGATGTGCAGTAATCAGTGAGAGGAGAGCATTTTCATTGTTCTGAATGAGAGATAAACTTTTACATGTGCACGTTTTGTTGAAGAACCGTAACAGATATCGGTGAAATTTCAAAGTGTACTTTTTGTGTACTTTCGGGTTAATAATGTGGCCTTTTTGGCAGATTAACTAAAGGTGTGCGGCTGCTGTGGTGGGGAAAGATCAGGCTGAACTTACAATGGGGTTTAATGGAGACATGTTGAACATTTTTGTCACTTCATGCTCTCAAGAGGCATTTTGTTTAATTTGTTGCTTAATTGTTTGTAATTTTTCAAGCTACGAGATGTTTTCCTACGTTTCTCATGCAAAATTATGTCTCAGGAATGTAGGGTTTGGGAATTATGGCAGGTTTAAAAGAAAATATGAAGGCAAAATTAAATCTGTCCTCCACTCTAGCTGTGACATCACGCACTCTAAAATCTGAAGAAGGCATCTTTACCAAGGTCTGAAGTCTAAACAATGTTTAATATCTCTAAAATCGAATCAAATTTAAAAGTTGTGTTATACGAATAATGTCAGAAAGATGTGTAACATTTTAAAGTCGGAATGAGGTTTCTGAGTGAAAGTATGAAGGAGCAGTTAGCAGTTCAAGTCTGAAGATTTCCTCCATTGACTTCCATGTTAAAAATGTGATGAATTATGGGATGTATCTCTGGAATTATTAAAGTTATGAATAAGAAAAGTAATAGCCATCGATTCCCGGCCGAGCTGAATGTTTTGATGTTCGAACAGAGTTTCTGCGATGTGGAATGTGGGAGAAGAAGAGGTGCAAAATAACCCGGCGGAATGATAAAGAATTTTGTGCGTATCATAACAGATAGTTTGAATGCTGTATCAGCATTCCCACTAAATAACACGGAATAATAAACGGAGTGCTCTCTCCTCCTGACACTCCTTGTAAGCTCTTTAACATTTCATTTGACAATACATAATTGATCAAAGCACTAGTTTTCAATACCCTATTCCATATTAAATTCCTTTATAAGCATGTCAAAAACAGTTTGTGGGGGGGGGGGGTTAGCAGGAGTGAAGGGGATGTACTTAAACGATCATGCAGCCTAGTGTACTGAGTCCCATATGCAGTAAATATGGACAATGAGAGGTTATTATAAAGAGCACCAGAGCAGCATTTGCTTTGATTCTGACATTGATTGGTAGCAGTGGCGAGCCGTGCCTTTTATACCTAGGCCCTCTGACCCCCCCTTCCCTCGAAAAAAAAGAAGAGATATTATGTCTCAACGTAGACTTCAGCGGAATATCAAAACAGCGGCCCGGGGTGCAAAACGCATCAATGACAGCGACCCTGTACCACACAAATCAACACCATTTATATACACACCTATCATGACAGGGCACCCACAACCAAGTAACAATTACAAATGAATTAAGTCAGCACGGCGGCCCACAATGAAAATGACTTAGGCCTACCTTTGATGATCAAATCACTGAAACACAAAGTCCATCCTCCTGTCCTTTTGGATGAAGCACTTGATGGCGGGTCATTCAGCTGATCCTTTGCCACTCCAGTTTATCATTGTAACTCAATCTTGAAAATGACTCGGTTAATAATTTCGCAACGATGTCATCACTATCACTGAAGTGAGCCATCATGAACGAACTTATGCTAATCATAAATCTATCGATCATAAATCTATCGATTAGATTTATGATTCAAAAATAATAAAAGTAGGATAGACATGTGGATATTATCCGGCTGAACACAACGTGCATTTATCTAACAGGTTCGTTTTCCACAGACCTTATTTCGAGCTATTTTCCAAAATCCTATGGACAAATCCCATTGCTCTTTTGTCGAGGGAATCCGAGCGAAGCTTACTTCCGGGTTTTAGTACGCGTCACTGCACCACTTGCATAGACTTCACAGCGGGCGGAACTTGTCATAAAGTCCGCGAAAATAAAGCCCGCCCATTTAGAGGGAAGATATGATGGGTCAATTGTACTGTCATTTGACATTACTCTCTCGTTGAGTTACTATGTCCTCTGTGAATCTACAGAGGGACCAACAAGCTCTCCCGTCTTCACAGTAACTCACAGAGATGGTATTTAACCCTTCACATTCCAACAGAAACTGAACAGGCAGATTCGAAGGATTTATTTCTTTGGAAATATTATTTTAAATACAATTAAATCAAGTTATTTTGGTAAAACTAATGAAAAATGTAACAACATTTTTTTTAATGTTTTCAAATATGATTTTTTAGAATATCTTAGGCCCTCACAGAGGGCCCTGACGGCTCGCCACTGATTGGTAGGCTATATACTGTAGAGCAGGGATGGGCAAATGGCGGACCGCATGAGGCCCGCGGTCCACCATTTGCGGCCCTCGGATCAATTTAGAAAACAACGTAATTAAAAGGTTTTTAAATTTGAAAAAAAAAATTATAAATATATATTTTTTTAACTACATCATGCTTTTTTTAGACTACATCATGCTTCGCCCTTAACCCAATAGCGATAGCCTTAGAGGGCTGCGCCATTACTCATAGAAGCTGGGTTACAGTAGGTAACCTCAGTATTTCGTATATGGCTTCGCTCTCTAAGGCTATCGCTATTGGGTTAAGGGCGAAGCATGATGTAGTCTGCGCCCCACTGGGTCCGCCCGGCACTAGAAGCACAGACACACCTGCTCAATAACACCCCCCTGCCGGTTGTGCCATGCGTAATGGCGCATCACCGTCCCTGGAACATAGCAAAACATGCCTATCTTCCCGACGGGGTGAAGGCTGGGAACAATACATACCGGCCGCTGTGAGAAAGTAGAGACGAAGGTCCCACCTTATCCTGCGATCATAGAGGGGGAACAGCTGCTCTCTGCGTGTCAGACAGGTAGGAGAGCGCTCAGCTGGATCCCTGACGTCACTCACTCTGATCAGGCACTCCGTACGAAGTGTGTCAGAGTAAAAAGAACATCCCTCTCATACGAGGGGAAAAGGGCCGCTCTCCGCGTGCCGAGAGGCAGGAGAGAGGCGCACAGCTGGTTCCCTGACGTCACTCACTTTGACAGGACACCCAGTACAGGGTGTGTCAGAATTAATACATCAACAGGGGGAAGACCAAGATGCAGCAGTGCAAATATCTTCCACTGACATTCCTCCGTGCAAAGCCGTGGAGGAGGAATTCCTCTGGTGGAGTGCGCATTAATGTTCTCCGGGGGCTCCACCCCAGAGGAGACATATGCCTGCGACACAGCCTCACACAGCCAATGTGACAGCCGTTGTGCAGACAGAGGTTGCCCGATTGAGCGCTCTCTATCGTGCACAAACAGGCGCTGAGAACGGCGCCAGGCTGAACTGCCATCTCCTTGGATCCGGAGAGCTGACGGAGCCACCGAGAGAGCAGATAAATCACTCACCCTTTTCTCTGATAGAGCCAAAAGCAGGGTGCGAACTGGAGGGGAGCAGGGGGAGCTATAGCTCCCCTAGTGGTGACATGAGCTCCCCTGGGAACATGGTTTGTGAAATTTGGGCATGTTTTTTTTTTCAAAGGTGTAAAATAAGTGAAATAAAATTATATTTAGAGTTTATGATTCATGAAAAAAGTGTCGCCTGCTTGCACGCTGCCCGCAGCTCCACCCACTACCCACTCACTCACAAGCTCGTTTAGTTAGCACTGCATGTTTACCAGGCATTGTTGCTGCTGCTGACATGTCGAAAAGAAAAAAACAACTTACCTTGGGCAATTTCTTTAAAAAGACGGCCAAACAACCCGATCAAGAAGACCAACCGAATGTAGCTGGTGGTAGCACATCATACGTTGTGACTACTGCTACAACAGAACCGAGAGAGGAGGGAGCTAACGTCAGTGCTAGTGCTAACTTGACAGCTAAAGTTAACTTGGGGGCTGAAGGGACACAAGAAGACGAGCCGTTGTGTTGTGTGTGTGGCGTCGCGTCTCTCCAGGCAGTGAGAGGGTTGTGTTGTGCTATAGCTGTATTATTAATATTAATATTGTTCATGGTGTTGGAGTCTACCGGACCAGGTCCGTCCTCCGCGCAGATCGTTTGGATATGGCCAGAGCGGGGTCGCCGTCCGGATCTGCCGATGACCTTTCTTAGTTCTGAGGGAAAAGGAATTGTGTCCTAGACACTATTCTCTGTTAGCTGTACAAAACTAGACTTTGCACTCCAATGGATTGTTTCTTCAAATAAGCACTTTATTACACAGTTCAACAAAGATATATCAATCCATACTATACCACAAAACGCCAGCGCCTTGGACCCCTTCTTGAGTTCCCACCGTGACAAGCTCGTCAGTGTGAGATCCCAGTTGAAGTGAGTGCCGAATTCTGAATATATCTTGTTCTTTATAGTATTTGCTGTGAAGCCCCCACCTTTGGTGCTCTCTGTGCTGCAGTCTGCCTTTTCTGCCCAGCAACACCCAGTTTTAGCTAAGGTCAGGCCAGGGCCATACTCCCTTTTCCTAATTACCTGTTTTAACTGGTTTTCTCACAAGACAGTTGCGCCTGGTGTGGCTCAGGGCCCCACATACCGTACCATGGTGTTCTGTCCTTGAAGATAACAGGATGTAGCCGGCCAGCAGTAAACTTTAACACGTTATTTTTCCACTCAGACAGCTCAATGTTTTTAACGTTTCCTATAACAGGATTTACTATATCTTATATTCACAGTTACTTTTTGCCTTATCTTTCAATCCCCCTTTTGCCCCATTCTAATGATTGGGGCAACAAAACAACGCTATTGTTTATGTACATTTATGTCAGCTGTTTTAGGCTTCTGTCTCTCTTTCCCACATTCTGCCATACGGTGGTACTGGTGGTGCTGTCGGGAAAGTGTCCATTGCTGCTGCTTCTTCTTCGCCTTCCTCAATGTCTGGGTTGTTTTCTAAGGATAGCAAGGCGAGTTGTTGGCCCAGGGGAGTAGAAGGTGCTATGGCGGTACTAATTATTTTGTCCACCATTGAGCGGATACATGGGATGCAGCAGCACCCGCACAAGGTCAAAATTGCTGCAAACACGGCCATTGATATCTTGTGTAGTTTCATTTTGTGGGGAATTTGGATTATTACTTTGGTCAATGATTTGCCTCCCCCTTTCACCCACTATGATAATGATTATTCCAACAATGATGAAAAAACAAAGTGTTAAGGCCAAGCAATAGAGGTGTTGGTTAGGTCCTGAGTTCTTCTTCATCTTCGTTTTTCTTGTAAAAGTTCTTTGGTGTATCAGTGTAGGTGAGTGTCTCTTGTGTGGTGTGTGTATGTGATGCGTGTGGTGTACCGCCTACTTTGGGGGAGCGGTCCCTTGTTGTGCCTCCTCGCCGGCTGTTATCTCCTGGGCTGCCGTTGGTTCTCCTGTTGTCTCCTCCTCCTCGGAAGTTGAGTCGATGTCCACACTTGGGGGTTGGGGGGCTTCGGTTGTTTGCCTGATGTTCAGTTGGCCTAGGTCCTGGATGGTGTCAGCGAGGGTCCTGGTAGGTGCTGGTGCTTCCACACACCTGCTCCAGTGGTACCACGTGTCCCCCTTTCCTTGTAGGCGGACGGCATGGGATGTCCTCTGGGTCACTCGGTCGGGGCCGGAGAGCCTGGGGTTGACAGTCAGCCTCCTGCGTCTCGGGTCCCCCTTTCGGCGTCAGCAACCTGTGTGGAGAAATCTGATACAAATCCCTCAAGCCTATGCTCCGGGCTCTGGGGCCCTCGGCTGTTTGACCCACCAGTGCGTGGCAACTTGGAGCCTGTTGGTGGGGTGTCTTAAAACAACAGACGTCTGTGCACAGGTTTTCTAAATTAATTGTGCAGCTTCAGAATCTTAATACTTGGACTGTGCCCACTAAATAAGAACCCCAACATCTTTAGGTAAACTAAATAACATATTTCAATAGCTCTGAATTTCTGACAAGCATCTGTATTTATTTTTAAATGAAATCCCTGAGATCCCATTAAAAATCTAAATATGATTTGAACTGCTAATGTTTCTGGTAAAGAAACACACTAATCTTATGGATTCAAAAACAACCAAAATCACAATACTAACAAAGTGAACGGCTTCCTGGTGATACTGCTTCTACCCGTCAGTGCTTAGATATTATCCCGCTGAAAAAATGAATACAGAATTCCAACAAACTGTCCTCAAATGTCTTTCTATTATGTATTTAGATTAAATGTATATCCCCATAATGACCTCAACAATAAAGTCTATGGCTTTTACTTCTTTACCAGGCTAGTTACATGATGTTGTCCAAATTACATTCTATCTCATTACATTACTATGTTTTAACTTTAACTGTAAATATGTTCTTTCTACATTTCAAACCTTAGTTACTTTAATACCTGTTGAAACATTAGTTGACACATTACTCACAGGTCAGCTTCTTCAGTATTTCATTCTGGACTTACATCTCTCTGGTAGCCCCTTGGCCACTGATTCTTTATCTGTGTTACCTGCTATAACTCAATCAATATTAGAGACATGTCAACATTCATCAAACAGTGTGTTATCCCCAAATATGGAGCAGGTCAATTATAAAACTGTCAATCAATGATCAGATTGAACAATGGAGTTGGGCAGCAGGTCCCTTTCAGTCCCTAAATGAAAAATGTACATTGTAAAGTTTACACTCCCCCTTTTTTACACATTATCTCATGTGTAAACAAAAACCTGTATGGGAAGAAAACCTTCAGGTCATAATGGATTATAAGACAATACCAAACATTTTTCCCAAATGTACATCCATTATTTCCACAGTAAACACTTCAGTGAAATGAAGTGTTTCTCTCCATCTTTCAGTCCTAAAAGAAACAGAATCTTCAAATGTCATAGTTTGAGTTTCACATTCTGCAAACCGCCACCTCCTGTGGGAGTGAAATATCAAGTAGGTTAGAAACGGTTTCCCCTTTTGTGCAATGTTAGGAAACCTCTCATTTCACACATTATTATCACACAGAAATAATGTGTTAGTCCAAAACATGCTTGATTAGTCATCGTTTTAAATCATGCAGTTGCACTGATCAGATGCAAACATACACTCACTCACACTGTCAGGTTGTAAAGTCAGGTTTTGGTCAGGTACACCTCAGAGTCAGTCATTGACAGTGCCTTCCCAAGTTACCCTGTCTGTCAGGGTCAAAGGTCAGTTGGTCTCAGTCTTTTTGGCTATGTGTCGTGCCCTGCAGAGATGTTCCAGCACAGGCCAGCATCCTCCGTCTATAGAAATCTGTATATATGGAGCGCCATCATTTATTAATTCACAATTACAACTATAATGTTCAAGATATCTCTGTTTTCCCAAATTCCCTGAAAAGTGTTAGCCAAAAAATGTCACTTCCTTATTGTACTACTACTGCAGTTCATTTACACCTAATCAATATCAACACGTCTAATAGATGTAATTCAGAAACTTGTGTACATCACTATTATCTTGTGTCAAAACATTATCAGGATCTGTAAAGCTCTGCTATGTATTCCATAACTCATTCTATTAATTTATCTTCAATTCTGGTGCACTTAAAGAACAATGTTACCCTCTTTAACAGTGCGTGGAACCCTGGGTGTCCTGAACATGTAACAATCACTCCTTCCCTTATCAAGGACCTAAAAACAGAAGTAATTTCATCAATGGTTTGTAGCTGAACTTAGGAATCATCCCTCATGGTAGGTATGTTTTTACTTTTTAACATCTCTAAATGTCGGTTAATTACTAACTAAATGAATGTCCATTAGGAGGTGGTGCCGCTAGTCCTCTAAACTCATAATCTGGTGCCGTGCGCTTCCTGTGAAGCTGCAAGTAAGATTTAAAAACCACTGCAGGGTGGGTCGAGTGACCCCTCCTCCCTATTGGTCGTCAATAATATGCACCCTTACTGGGTGATTGAAGGCCCCACATTATTTCCCATTTCAGCATCAGCCCTCTTTACTCTAAAATTACTTTTTAAATAGGAATATGTAGAAATGGAACAAATATTCAATCTTCAGAAAAGTTCTTAACCAATGTCTATCTGGTGAACAGCCAACATATTTTAAAATGTCAGATGTATAAAAATAAGCCTAAATACTCCCTTACCCTCAAAGTCCAAATCTAGACACAAGGTGAACAGTTTTGGTAACGGACAATTTAATCTAAAAACAAAACAAAATTGGACTTGTGTCCTTGTTATTTGTTCTTCAAAATACATTAGCAAATACCCTGCGACGTATTCACAACCTAACTAACCCTCCCTAGGATATGAAATCCATTAATCCCTTTACTCATAGTTAGTTTATATGTCTAAATTATTATGTGTGACCTAATAATCAGATCAGTCTTGTTTGTCAACCAAGAATATTAAACTTTAATCTTTTCAGCATTCCAGACCATCATTTAAACAAGCAGCCTCCCATCTAAACACTAAGCATTAAGGTTTCTACACCACCCCCTGGGAAACTCTTGCACAATTATGCTGTAAAATCATTGCATCATTCCTCCAGAACAATCTGAAACAAGCATGTCTCAAGATCTTGTCATAATGAGCACAGTCAGTGATGCAGCTGTAGTCAGTGGCAGGGTCCCCAAAAAGCTAGGACCGGCCCTGGTCAGTGGGCTCCAAGGAAACTCTCCCTGGCTTTGGGATGAGGGAAGGAATCACTTGGCCGACACACGTTGTCGGCTGCAGAAATCCCCCAAAACCGCAGTACCTCTTCACACCACTGTTGCCTTGACAACGAGGCACAAGCATAATGTCAATATCTCCTATGTGTTCTTTGCATACTTCTTCTGTTCGCAGTGAGCAACTCTTCACCAACACACTGATTCAGAGAACCCAAAAGGTGGTGCAGAACTACCCAATGCTGTTGTAATCACATCCAGCCACTGAGAAAAACTCAATTTAAATCTCTCTCCCAACGGGTTGCAAAATAAAACGGCTGAGGTCAGGAATGCTGAAACATGTGAGTGTTAAAACAAACTAATGATGATAGTAGTCTGCCTATTCTTTATTACTTCAGTTATAAGTTAATAGGCAAAACAAAGACACCCTCCAACCACTATACTAATCTTTTATCTACTTGGTTAATTCTATTCATTTTCAAATTGTTTATCTAAGTTGTGTTACAAGCATGGTGATGTTGTAACAGAATACAAATAACTGTATTCAATCCGCGCCGTATTTGAAAGCTGTAATGAATTAAAATCAATGTTTAAGGACGTAATATAAGTTAAATATATTGTTAATCTAATTACTGTTTTATTGTGAAGGCATCTCTGGTGAACAGCGGCCTGTGGCTTTTATTTTGAAAGGCCGTTCCGGAAATATACTCCGTAATGTGAACAGTGAGTTTGAATTCTATAAACACGGAAAGTTACGATAACAATCGTTCTAATGCATTAAATAAAGTCATGAAAGAGACAAGGAGGGGAAAAGGCGTGTGGAAGTAAGCAATGAACTGAAAATGCCACCAATGCTCTGTTTTAACGTGAACCACTTTTTACTTTCCCTTAACGTTACTGTCTGTAATATAATTGTTTTCCTTGAAATATAATTAAGTACAATCCTTAGTTAATGACAAATACCATGACATTCACAATGTAATGCAATGGTACCAATCAGTTCTCAAAACCCCTCATAAAACCACAAAGTGACGTAACTGTATCCTACAAAAACTATGCTAAAAACAGCAAATTATAGTTTCTTATTTATTTCAATATCTACTACTTCAGCTCCCACATTGATCTATTAATTCTCAATGTTATTCACTCCAACGTCAGACCACTCGATTATTCACACACTTGTTTTAAATTCAATGCTCTTTCTTCATGCAATTTAAGAAGAGAGAGAGAAAAAAGAAGGAGGGGGGTGTGGGTACTCTCACAGACACCCCGGCTTGAACAGGCATTCCATGAGGAGGGGGGCTTCCTTGAAACAAGAATGACTTCGTATCTATTTATCTGACTAGGTTAATATGTGTTCACTTGTATTTATTAATACACTGGACAAATCTTGTCGTTACTCTTAATGTCCTTATTCTTATTTATTTGAATGTCCGTGGAGCAACACAGAATATTGAAGAACAGAGGGCAGCTGACCACAAATGAGCTTCCCCTGTTATATAAACATTAATATATTCCTTCTGACTGACAAGCGTTCAAAAACCCTCCTGTTTATCACTTAGGCTACTACTTTTTGTTTTATTCATAACCTAAAAATACAATTGTGATGAATAGCTTGCTCTTTTTCTGATTGAAACAAAGAGTACTCTTCTACAGAATCCGAAAGTGGGGGGAGATTCTTTCACAGACAAATACTGACACCCCGGCTCCGGCTGGAGCTCTCAGCCTTTTCAAGAGAAGGGGGGCTTCTTTCAACAACTAACAACAAACTATTGGTATACCAAAACATTTACCAACATAAAACAAGGTCTTTACGAATCAACAATGACAACCAACAGACAGAACAATCAACAAACAGCAAACATTGTACACAGATATATTAGCTTTTACACCTTTCCTTAGATACTAGAGTCTCCCCTAGTTTTACACGTACTATTGGCTACTAGTTTTACTAGTTTGACACCTATCTTTAGATACTAGACTCGAGTCTCCCCTAGTTTTACACTGTACTATGGCTACTAGTTTGACGAGTTTGACACCTTCTCGTTAGATACTAGACTCTCCCCTAGTTTTACACTGTACTATGGCTACTAGTTTGACTAGTTTGACACCTTCTCGTTGGACCGCGGCGGATCCTCATAAATTACGGGTTCCACCCGCTTCTCATCACAGATTTGTTTATACCCTTGTTGATCTATTTAGTGCACACAATTTTATTTACGTTTTATCTTTACTTTTTAGCTGAGACAATTATTTCTGCCATTTTCACACAATCCTAAAATGTAGTGGTATTTCAAACACATCTATTTGTTGTAACAGGCAGATGCTTACCTTGATTCTAAATGACCCGGGTTTTTGATTGTGTGAGATGGTTTCTTGTAAAAGCCGTAAACTCAATGTTTTTTGATGTCCTCTCAGAAAGTCATCGGTGTCCGGACTTCCCGCTCTAGACCATCACGTCACGGGGTCACCAAGCTGTTGGAGTCTACCGGACCAGGTCCGTCCTCCGCGCAGATCGTTTGGATATGGCCAGAGCGGGGTCGCCGTCCGGATCTGCCGATGACCTTTCTTAGTTCTGAGGGAAAAGGAATTGTGTCCTAGACACTATTCTCTGTTAGCTGTACAAAACTAGACTTTGCACTCCAATGGATTGTTTCTTCAAATAAGCACTTTATTACACAGTTCAACAAAGATATATCAATCCATACTATACCACAAAACGCCAGCGCCTTGGACCCCTTCTTGAGTTCCCACCGTGACAAGCTCGTCAGTGTGAGATCCCAGTTGAAGTGAGTGCCGAATTCTGAATATATCTTGTTCTTTATAGTATTTGCTGTGAAGCCCCCACCTTTGGTGCTCTCTGTGCTGCAGTTTGCCTTTTCTGCCCAGCAACACCCAGTTTTAGCTAAGGTCAGGCCAGGGCCATACTCCCTTTTCCTAATTACCTGTTTTAACTGGTTTTCTCACAAGACAGTTGCGCCTGGTGTGGCTCAGGGCCCCACATACCGTACCATGGTGTTCTGTCCTTGAAGATAACAGGATGTAGCCGGCCAGCAGTAAACTTTAACACGTTATTTTTCCACTCAGACAGCTCAATGTTTTTAGCGTTTCCTATAACAGGATTTACTATATCTTATATTCACAGTTACTTTTTGCCTTATCTTTATCCTTCAATGGTTGGTGCCGCTGGCTGCTCTTATCGCGTGTGTTCGGCTCTATGTAGGCTACAGCCATAATAGGCTATAGCCCATGTGA
The DNA here is from genome assembly GCF_902827115.2 of Pseudochaenichthys georgianus. Taxonomy (NCBI): domain Eukaryota; kingdom Metazoa; phylum Chordata; class Actinopteri; order Perciformes; family Channichthyidae; genus Pseudochaenichthys; species Pseudochaenichthys georgianus. Next base: position 25,030,078 of record NC_047511.1, on the reverse strand, counting down.
AACAATGTAGCCTGTTTTTGAGTCATTTTAAGTTGATTTAATTAAACAGTCAAACGTTACATTGGTGGTCCGTGGATTATTTATTATCAAGTTGATTGAAGTTTGCGTAGCCCATACATGCTCGGGAAATCTGTTGACATGAACATGATCCATCGGGACGTTTCATGTAAATGTAGACCTGTGGCACCACCCCGTGTGCAACAGATTTTCTCTTTATAATAGGCCTATGTCTGTGCTGTTGCTATTAACGCATGGATCAGCATTCCACCCCCCGCAAAAAATAAATAAATCCCGGCTCCCCCGGAGACCGTGGTATAGTTTGCACACTGGCCAAAAGTAGTACTACTTTGGCTGAACACAGTTTAAGGGGAACCTGATCAGGTTCAAATGGGGCTTTGCTTTAGTGTGCGTAACACCCAAGCCAAATCCCACTCAATACTCCTCGCATACAACGGCTGCTGCGTTCTGCGAGCCCCTCGGTTCAATTCGCCAGGAATATACATTGCTCTGATGGAGAGCAACGTGTGTGCGCGCCCAGAACAGCAGCCGCCTGGCTGCGTTCAGAAGCTGCGCAGATCGTACTCCTCCCTGGCGATTGAGGTAGGCTGCTTCCATAGCCGTGGCCTGTTGTCTGTGCACTTTTAGGCAAAGGGCTGCGAGGGAGTTTCCACACGCTGCATTTCACTCCGTCTCTCATCATGCGGCGCGTACACGCCCAGAGGATGAGAGGTGTGTGTATGCTGTCCACACGAGGCGTTATAACGGTGCTCGTGGATTTATTATGACCGTGTGCAGGAGGCATATCTGGGACAGAGGAATGCCGCGAGCTCTGCAGTTTATAAACCAATAGGTTTAAAACAGCAGGCTTCTGCAGCAAATGAACCACCTCTGGTGTGTCCCCCTGTTAGAAGAGACCCCGGGGGATCATCACGTGACCAGCTGACGCCAACGCCGAGCAGCTGCGTCACGGAGAGGGCTGTGTGGGTTGTGACATGCCGGAGGAGAGCTGTCAGTTTCTCCACTCGCTGCCACGAGAGCCGCGCTCTGCTGGCTGAGTTTATCTTCTTCCAATTTCTTATGAAACCCAGGCTTTGACAGATGCGATACGAGATGTACCGTCTGTAAAGCGACTTCCTCCCTGGAGCGAGCCAGCAAATAGCAGGTCGTCCAGAGGAAACCACCCTCTCATCCCTCCTCTGTGTAGTGGCTCCAGCCTTCTCTACCCAAAAATGGGAGGAGCCAGGAAATATCCGACGGCAGACGATTGTCTGGTCTGATATTCCCTGAAATGAGAAACGCAGGAATTTCCTGTGTTTTGGGATGAGGGGTACGTGGAAGTATGCATCCTTCAGGTGGAAGTGAACCAGTCGTCCTGGTGAACACATTCCAGCACCTGTTTGATCCAACCTGATCTCACCAGAATGCGTGACTCCACCACGACTCCTTAACACCACAATGCGTGGTGGAGTCACGAACTTTGTTACATTTGCGTGTCGGCACCACGCAAACAACCCCAATGTAAAGTGAATGAGGCTCCTTTGTCGTGGTGCACACACGCATTTCTACAACGTGCATTGTGTGTAATGCAACTGTTAATTTTATTAAATTAGTTTGTTTTTAAGGAAGGCCAGAGCTTCAGCTGTGTCAAATAGATTGTTCCCTTTAGTTAACGTTATTTAAAAGATAATGATCATGTCTTGTATTACGAGCGTCCATTCCCATTGGATAACGGAGAATTTTACACCCGGAAGTAAGTAGCCTATTCTCCTTACTGTCGATTGATTTTACAGTGATATCTGCACTACTCATCGACTAAAAAACACCAAATTGTCCTTGTTAATTACACAACATTGATTGGTTTGAATTGTGTGCAATGCTTTTGTATTTTCCCCCTTCGATTCGGAGAAACAAATATTTTTTCGGAGTTTTTGGACGGCAGAAGACACTACACTACCCAGAATCCTCAGCTATCGTTTGGGACTACACCATGAACCCCGTGATCAGTCCTCAAGTTCTTTGATTGGTTGACCTCCAACTGCATTCCATATGAAAAAAAACGTTTCGTAAAAGAGAAAATCATACTTTATTCAGCAGTGCTTGCTTTACTCTTTGATAGTCATCACATGAATGCATTGTAATAAATGGTTTAGCTGCATTAAATATTACACATCTGTCTTAGTTCTTTATTTATCTACAGAGATCGGGCATCAGAATACACCGGAAACTATTCTTTTACCGTTCTGTTTTAATTCCACAATAAAGTTAGTAGTAATATTTTGTTTTGATATTATTGTTTTTTATTGACGACTGGGTCATGTTAAGACCATCTTTTTTTGGTTGCTATGGGTTTTTTCCATCGCTTTTGTGTTACAAATATCAAAACAATAACAAAATAATATTCGTCGTAAACTAAACCGGAAACAGCAGTATATTTTATTTTGTTAACACTGTAAACTTGACAGCCTTTTAACCCAAACCACCTACTGGTTAAAGCACGTTATTACACGTTTAGAGTAATTGCAATGCAGGAAGATTGTGTTGCTTTTTAATGACTGTTTAAAATGCCTTTTTCTTAATGTCTTTCATTTTTGTAACGCACTTTTGAATGTGTTATATTTTATGAAAACATTCAAATATTAAGAGTACATACAAAATAGTGGGAAAGTAGAAGGTCAATTATATAAATATAGAATAGAAAATATCAAGAAGATACTCAAATGATATCTAGAGAAAACAGTTTAGTGCCTGATAGGAGGATGTGCTAACTAATAAGGCTTTAATTAAAGAAATGTGCAGAATACGACAGTGTAATGGTGGAAGTATACACACATTGATAGATGTCTTGTAATGCACTGTTGATGAACCTGTGACCCAAGTTGTTAATTCATTGCATAACTACACTGTTGTGTATATGATATGTCAATAAACCTTAGAAAATCTTGAAATCTTGAAAGGGATGTGCAAAATAGCAATTATATACAGTCTTTAATGAACTATTAGAGAATAACGAGTAATGAATATGCTTTAAACGGATCTGCAGATAAATATTTAGTCTTCTCAAGCAACCAACTATCAAATATCTCGCCTGATTGTTGGCACTTGACAATCACCTTCACTGAATTTCATTCAGGTGTAACTAAAGTCTGATTTAAGGGTTGTTTATATTTCACATCATTAATCCAAATCTGTAAAGTAACTAAAATAAATGTAGTGGATTAAAAATACCAGGTTAACCTTAAAGAAAGCCCTCAGGATTATAAAAGACCACCATCACCCCAGCCACAAACGGTTCTGTCTGCTGCAGTCTGGCAGGCGGTACCACAGCATTCGGACTAAAACCACCAGACACAGAGACAGCTTCATCCCACAGGCCAGAAGACTATTAAACACCTGAACTTAGAAATAACATTCATCTGGCTGCTACTTAGAAATTATGTATCTAATATATCATATTCCAATCACTTGTAGACTCTTATTGCATTATTTCACTATTTTTTCTGTGCATCTGTTTTATTGCGTAGCACTGTTGGAGGAGCCAGTGACCTAAGGGGGGAAGGGGGTAGGACACGTTCGATTCCTGTTTTGAATAGTGTGCCGTAGATGGGTTTCATTCCATTTCAAAGTCCTTTTGGACGCTCTGTGTAAACGTCGCGCATCCAATCACAGAGGTTGAGGACTGATCACGGGGTTTGTCAAGCTAAGCACATGGTGTAGTTCCAAACGATAGCTGAGGATTCTGGGTAGTGTAGTGTCTTCTGCCGTCCAAAAACTCCGAAAATATATTTGTTTCTCCGAATCGAAGGGGGAAAATACAAAAGCATTGCACACAATTCAAACCAATCAATGTTGTGTAATTAACAAGGACAATTTGGTGTTTTTTAGTCGATGAGTAGTGCAGATATCACTGTAAAATCAATCGACAGTAAGGGGAATAGGCTACTTACTTCCGGGTGTAAAATTCTCCGTTATCCAATGGGAATGGACGCTCGTAATACAATACAGGGGACATGATCATTATCTTTTAAATAACGTTAACTGAAGGGAACAATCTATTTGACACAGCTGAAGCTCTGGCCTTCCTTAAAAACTAACTAATTTAATAAAAATAACAGTTGCATTACACACAATGCACGTTGTAGAAATGCGTGTGTGCACCACGACAAAGGAGCCTCATTCACTTTACATTGGGGTTGTTTGCGTGGTGCCGACACGCAAATGTAACAAAGTTCGTGACTCCACCACGCATTGTGGTGTTAAGGAGTCGTGGTGGAGTCACGCATTCTGGTGAGATCAGGTTGGTTTGATCGTCAGCATGTGGAATACTGACAGATCGAGGATGTCTCATTGCCCCAGTCTTTTTCAGGATTAGAAAAATAACGGGAGTGAAAACCCCTGATTGTCCTCCCTTTGAGGAACCCTGGAAATATCCTCTTTCAACAGGGGTTCCAGCGGCTCGGATTGGAGCGCAAGACATAGCTTCTGGGAGGACAGGAGTGTTTCCTGTATCCCATTGAACTGTGGGGGGGAGAGGCGAACTGCAGGACGTATCCTCTGCTGATCAGCCTGCTCATCCATCTGTCCATCAGACGCGCACGCTGCCACTCTGAGAAAAACTCTGAGAGCGGGCGCACGTGCTCGAGATGTGTTTTTGGTCGTCATGGTGACGAGCCACGCCAGAGCCCCTGCCGCCGCTGCCAGTGAGGCAACCCAAGGCGGGGGCCTCCACACGCTGCGTCTCACTCCGACTCTCATCATTAGGCGCGTACACGCTCAGGGGATGGATGGAGGTATGTGCAGTGCTGCCCACATGAAGCGTTATAACGGCGTTCATGTGTTTATTAAGGCCGTGTGTACGAGGCGTATCTCGGACAGAGGAATGCTGCGAGCTCTGTAGGTTATTAACAGGGGTTAAAACCCGCAGGCGTCTGCAGCGAGCCCTGCTGTCTACTTAATCAACAGATTAGTGGCAGCCGGCTTAATTAGCGAGCTCTGCAGTTTATTAACCGATAGGTTAAAACTAGCAGAATTCTGCAGCGAGCCCTGAAGCCGTGGCGCTGCGGGCGGCTGGAGCCAGCTGTACATGCTGGTGAATGTCGTCCCCTGTTCCGCGGCCGTCTTCATGGACTCCACCATGGCGTGGAACTGGGGTCCGAGCAGCCCGTCCGGGCTGATTGGAGCGTCCAGTAGCACTTTTCTGGCCGTCTCCGTAACAGACGCCTATTTCAGCCCGAGGTGGCGCTGGATCTGTGTCACCCACGCGGAAATCCTTGCCTGGGAGACAGCGACGGACGCGCACAGACGCCGTGCTGCCTGCCGCCTTGCTGATTTCCTCTGCCTTGGTGGTGGACCGCTCTACCAGTGTCCCCACCGAGTTGGAGAGCCGCGCTGTGGTGACGGAGAGGGGGAAAGCATGTTCGGCCGCCAAGCTGGCACCCTGCTCCGACTCTGTCTCCCCCGTCCGGGGGAGAGGAGGGAGGGGAGAACCGAACTGTGAACCGTGGAGGGAGGCGGGGCAGGAGTTGTTTTTCGTCGGACTCCTGCCCGGCACTCGGCCCCAGGGACACGAGGCCCCGTCCGTGGGCTCGTAAGCCTGGACGGGCCAATCGTCCTCCTCGGCCACAGCAGCAAGAGCATCCTCTCTCCGCTTCCTGTCGCCCGAGGGGAGACGAGCGCTAGTGTGTGCATGCTACCTGCTGGTTTAGAGGCGCGTGCTCTGACCCGTGCTCTGACCCCAGGCAGCAGGGGCGGACCTAGCACATTTGGTGCCCTAGGCGAGCTTCACCACTGCGCCCCCCCCAAAAAAAAATCAAAACATCTTAACAGTTATACAGTAAAGTAAGGCAAGGCAAGGCAAGGCAAGTTTATTTATATAGCACCTCTCAACACAAGGCAATTCAAAGTGCTTTACAAAAAACGAAAGACATTAAGAAAATGGCATTTAAAATCAATCATTAAAAAGAAAAGATAATAAAAGAAACATTAAAAGATAAAGGTTACAGTGCAGTTTAAGATGTGAATCAATTAAAAGCAGCGACAAAAAGAAAAGTCTTCAGCCTGGATTTAAAAGTAGTCAGAGTTGCAGTGGACCTGCAGGTTTCTGGGAGTTTGTTACAGATAATTGGAGCATAATAACTAAACGCTGCTTTACCATGTTTAGTTCTGTCTCTGGGGACAGAAAGCTGACCAGTCCCTGAAGACCTGAGAGATCTGGATGGTTCATAATTTAGCAGGAGGTCAGACATGTATTTTGGGCCTAAACCATTCAATGCTTTATAAACCAGCAGCAGTATTTTGAAATCTATTCTTTGACACACAGGAAGGCAAGGCAAGGCAAGACAAGTTTATTTATATAGCACCTTTCAGCACCAGGCAATTCAAGGTGCTTTACAAAAATGAAAGACATTCAGATAAAGGCATTTAAAAACAGTAAAAGATAATAAAAGAAACATTAAAAGAAAAACAAAAAATGAAAGACATTAAGAAAAAATACATGGATAAAAGTTACAGTGCAGTCTAAGATATGAATAGTTCAATTAAAAGCAGCGACAAAAAGAAAAGTCTTCTTGCTGGATTTAAAAGTAGTCAGAGTTGCAGCGGACCTGCAGGTTTCTGGGAGTTTGTTCCAGATACTTGGAGCATAATAACTGAACGCTGCTTCTCCAGGTTTAGTTCTGACTCTGGGGACAGGAAGCTGACCAGTCCCTGACGACTTGAGAGTTCTGGATGGTTCATAATTTAGCAGGAGGTCAGAAATGTAATTTGCATAGCTATGGTAACTTATTTTGTTGGAAGCCAGTGTAAAGACTTCAGAACAGGAGTGATGTGATTCACTTTCTTAGTGTTAGTGAGGACTCGAGCAGCGGCGTTCTGAATTAGCTGCAGCTTTCTAATAGATTTTTTAGTGAGACCTGCAAAGACACCATTACAGTAGTCCAGTCTTCTGAAGATAAAAGCATGGACAAGTTTTTCCAAATCCTGCTGTGACAGTACTGCACCTTTATTTATTAAAAGCAAGAACAAGAGCTAAGAATAAATGTAAAGTGCACACTAAAGAATTAAAACAAACAACTTAACTAACAAACAATAATAATAATAACAACAACAATAACAAACAATAAAAGAATGTGCAAATTTGCTTTCAAAGAAAATTAAGAAGAAATGTAAAATATGTTACACATATCAAATAATCAAAATATAATATGCTAAATAAACAAACAAATAAATACAAAACCTTTCACCTTGGCACGTTTCTCTTCTTCTGTTTTTATACTGCGCCCCGGATGGCTTTTGCCTCTTCATAGTTCTCTAACGTTAGTCTTTCTTTCCTCAACGCTTAATTTTATAAACACTTGACCGATACCCATCAATGCACAGCGCTCAAGCATGTTCTGACTGTGAACACCTAAAGCTGAGGCTCTTAGACCGACCGACCGTTTTAGATTTTTGGCTCATTTCCCCTTATGTTAGAATATTGTTTTTGTATGTAAGAATAATGGTTGCAGATATAGAGGGGTAAAAAAAGTAAAAGGAAAAAAAAAAAGGAAAAAAAAAAAGAAATTGTTTTTGTTTTTTTTTGGGTCCAATTTTTGGCGCCCCCCTCTGGGAGGCGCTCTAGGCAACCACCTATATCGCCTGTAGGAAGCTCCGCCCCTGCCAGGCAGGATTCGCATACTGTTTTCTGTGCTTCAGTAACTGTGCTTGTTGCTGAAGAAAAGAGGGAGCAGATTGCCGGGCCACCTTCCTATTTATACCGGAAGGAGGCCCGAGGGTGGGGCCCACCTAGTGGGTGGGCGTGGACTACAAGTGTTTCAGTGCTGCGCGGGGGCGCAGAGGGATAACCCAATAGCGATAGCAATAGCAAAAGCCATATACGAAATAGAACACCAGCTGTTGTTATGCCTGCTGTGGCGTTAAATTACTCCGTTCTCCGCTTGTAATTATGCCTTTACAAGCTTCAAAGTGGTATTTATCATGAATTTGAATTTGGCAAAACGAGTTTAATATTCTAAAAGTCAAGACTGTATTTATTTGAAATCAGATGAAAACAAACTGTAACGAACCCCCGAAAAACTAGTTTTTTACACAAATCCACTTTTATTTTGAAATCAGCCGTTGCGACTTCCGACTGATTTCGATAGAGCGGGTAACATATGAACACAGCCCTATGTGGATGTCAGCATGAGCAAGAGAAAGATATTTGAGGAAAATCGTGTTTTCCAAGAAAAGTGGGAGAAAGAGTATCTTTTCACTGAATTCAGGGGTAAACCACAATGTTTAATATGTTTGCAGACCGTTGCTGTCATGAAAGTAAGCAACTTGAGCCGCCACTACAACACTTCACACAAGGACAAATATGACAGGTACACCGGGAGCAGCGATCCTAGCGGACCTGAAAGGGAAAGTACAAAAACAACAGTGCTTTTTCACCCAGGTCACAAGTGTCCAAGAATCAAGTCTGAAAGCATCATATGCTGTCTCACTCCAGCTTGCCAAAGCAAAGAAGCCACTATCAGAAGGAGAGTTGGTGAAAACATGCGCGATTGAGATGGCTAACGCCTTTGGAGATGAAAAAATGGCTAAACATTTTGAAACGGTGTCCCTCTCCCGACGTACAGTGACTCGCAGGATTTTTGACATTCAAAGTCATGTGGAGGGAAAGCTGAAACAAATCATGTCTGACTGTTCATACTTTTCGTTAGCGTTAGATGAGAGTACAGACGTTACCGATGTTAGCCAGCTACTGGTGTACGCAAGATCAATAAATGCGTCATTTGATGTACACAAGGAACTATTAAAACATTTTCGAGGCAGTGAAGGGTATTGTCAGCGAATATGGTGGATTTGACAAGCTATCTGTCGTTGTTACTGATGGGGCTCCATCAATGCAAGGAATATTTTTGGTGGGGCTGTTGATATAGTGAGGGGAGAGAAATGACTCCTTAAATTAGGACTTCTGGTGATGTAATGGCGCGTTTCCAGTGCAGCGCGGAGCTCGCTTTAATGCTGCGTTCAGACCGGACGCGATGTGAATATTCGCTTCGCTCTAAACGCTCCTATCGCATTGCTCTAGTCGCTCGAGTTTCACCGTGGCTGCCAGCTGTGTTTACTCGCATCATTCAAACAAGACGCGCTCGGGAGCTACAACTACAACAAAATGAACATATTTTACCGTGATTAAATTGTAATACACGTTTCTAAATGATGCCGACGTAACAACATACTGATACCGGTTAGTAAAAACCATGAATTAATGCTTTGACAAGTCTGCAGACAGACGGCAGGCGAAAAACCTTTAAGAATGCTTGTTTTCTGAATGGAGCTTGGCTAAGCTAACGTTATATATGCTCCGACCGTCTACACTCACAACAACGGCCTATACAGACATAAATAAACCAGCGACTGTATTCTCCATGACACAGACAGTCTGTGGTTTGTACTTGTTTAACTTTTCTAGTTTCTGAACAGATCGTATCTGATCTGTCCCCGGCTGTTTGAAGAGCAAGCATGGGAAACAGAAGACAGCATTTACCTGTTTGCATCCAGCTAGCCATGCCTTTCTGGTGTACCAGTGAGAAGCCTCGTTGATACGTTTTGTCTTTTTCACGAGCTTGCTGCGATATATACAAATCGGGTTGGTCCGGTCCAAGGTCTTTAAGCAACAGTTTATCTCCCAAACTTCTCCTTTCGAAAGGATTGGAGATTAGCTCTTGAACGGAATTGGGCGGGGACCGAGGTCCGGCGACTCCACCTGCACATGAAGCCATTCTCATCCAACTCATCCAACACCTTGGTCACTCACGAGTCTAAAAAACAACTCACGTCAACGCACATAAGCAACGTAGGCGCCGACTGGAGCGCCCTCGTGACCAAAATATTTGACGGCGCTGATTGGCTGAAATTTTGTTTCGGCGGCACAGTTTACTATTGAGACTTTTGCAACGTGCTGGTTGCTGCTGTTTGGCTCGGGGGCTCCTTGCACGGCGCACGGTAATGATAAACTAATGCCACGGGCAAGGCCAGGCAGGAAACATGTGACTTATCAGTAACTTTAGACATCGTAACACAATTTTAAACGAGATTTTATCGTAGATTATACATTGTACTGATACCAATTGTATAATATTTACCTTGTTCATTAAAAATAAAAATATAAAATATATATTTTTTTTAAATATATATTTTTTTAATATATTTTTTTTAAATATTTTTTTTAATATTTTTTTTTGTATGTGGGAAGAGGTGGGGCGGTGCCCCTAGCGCCCCTATGGGCCGGCCGCCACTGACTGCATCATACACCAGGAGGCCCTCTGTGCAAAGAATCTGAACTTCACGCATGTCATGGATGTGGTCAACACATCCTCACTCCCAGGTCGGCCTATGTTGACGTTATGTCAAGTCCCCTGCCGGCTTTTTCCAACGCAAGGGGGGGGGCCTTAGAGTCCATTTTCAACGCAAGGGGGGGGCCTTAGAGTCCATTTTCAACGCAAGGGGGGGGCCCTTAGCGTCCATTTTCAGCTTTCCGGGATGTCCATATGCTTCTATGGACGCTCATGGAAGCACGGCATTCGTTTGTGTCGACTGCCCTTAAAGGCAATGAGAGCGTCCATTCTCATTGGATAACGGAGAATTGTACACCCGGAAGTAAGTATTCCCCTTACTGACGATTGATTTTACAGTGATATCTGCACTACTCATCGACTAAAAAACACCAGATTATCCTTGTTAATTACACAACATTGATTAGTTTAAATTGTGTGCAATGCTTTTGTATTTTTTCCCTTCGATTCGGAGAAACAAATATTTTTTCGGAGTAAAGGATGGCAGAAGACACTACACTACCCAGAATCCCCAGCTATCGTTTGGACTACACCATAAGCTCTGTTTGACGTCACGTGATCTTCAAATTTCTCCCTGCAGAAAAAAAACATGGCCGAACTTCGTTTTATTCTCGGTATAAAATGCCTATTTTAAAGTTAGTTTGGCCATTAAAATGCGTTTTGATATCATTTGATGCGAGAAATATGAGTTGTTATTTCAGATTATGTGTGCAGTGGATGTACATGATCTTTAGTTTGCTAGTTATTATGAAGATTACTTCAGGAAATTGCGTCCAACGTCTTGATTGTTACCAAGGTGGTTGCTAGGGACGCTGCTATCGATATTATTTCTGTTATGTTGTGTAACTGTTTAATGGTGTTATCTTTATTGCTACCCCCTTCCCCGTCAATGTACAGCGCAAACATATTAGTTTAACAAAATCCGCATCTAAAGATACGTTATTTTCCCCTGTGCAATTCCAGTCTCAGAGCACATCGTCATTAAAGGAATGGTATGCTCATGACACTCATTTTTTAAAAATTATCATCCGATAAAACAGACCAGTCTCTGCCAGTCTCTCTTTTTTTTTTTTAATCCGATGACATTATCAGTGATTTTAAACTGATTATATACCGAAATAACATCAACACTGTGGGCGCCGCCATTTCCCGGACGTGACGTAATCCATGCGTTTGGTTTTCGAAGACACGTTGATCTCCATGTTATTTACTGTAGTTTCTCTCTTCAAATATGCCTCACTGTATCGCGAAATATTGCCATAATTCGGATAGGAACAATCCACGGAATGCTCGGTTCCATCTGTTGCCAAAAGGTAAGCATAAGAAGTACATTCGGAGGCAGTGGCTAGCGAAATGTGGCCGGCCCGAACCGAGAGATTTACAGGCTCATGTATGCAGCGAACATTTCACATTTCCGGACGACTACTCTGAGAGTATGATCAAACATAACATGGGATTTAAAGAACAACCATTACTCAATGGAGATGCAGTACCATCGGTCTTTCTGGTGTCATCACCGACCAGGACACCAGTTCGGCCAGTTGAGAAATCGCCCTCTGCAAGTGTGAAGCGACGGAGGAGCAGAAGTAGTGCTCGGAGTAAGAATAAGGTATGTTATAGCGCATTTCCATTGCAGCGGCTAGCCCCGTTTTAACGTCCAGGCCAGGACAGTTTTTGGTGGCCTTTCCATATAGCGTAGTACCGGCTAGTGTGTATTTTACCCCAGTTTTTTCCGGCCCCATAAAATCGTGATTCTATGGCCAGGGACAACGAAGCTGAGTATGCTAAACTAGAGAGGGAATCGCTAGCAAGGGTGGTACTACATGCATACATATAGTATCTTATATCATCTTCCCATTATACACACATGCATTTCCAAACATTTGGACTACCTATGTTGCAAATGTATTATCTTTTCAATTTACACACGGCATCTATTGCACGTCTGTCCGTCCTGGGAGAGGGATCCCTCCTCTGTTGCTCTCCCTGAGGTTTCTCCCATGTTCCCTTTAAACTGTGGGTTTTCTTCGGAAGTTTTTCCTTGTACGATGTGAGGGTCTTAGGACAGAGGGTGTCGTATTGTCATACTGATATGTATGGATGAATTCCCCCATCCAATCTCTTCACATTGGTCAAAAAATCACATACCGGCATTGTAATACACGGTTCGGCTGCATTAAATATTACATATCTGCCGTAGTTCTGTATTTATAGAGCCCTGATGAGAAGACCTCTAGACAAACATGAGGAACTGAAAACGTGACGTGGATCATAAATATATCAGCCATTAAACAACATCTTACATTTCTTTTCACACAATACGTCTCCTTGTAGTATCAACACTAATTCGGCTGACTTTTATATTTGATCCAATTGGTAGATAGGCTGTATTTACACCATAAAGGTGCACAGCTGATATAAAGGGACACCTGGTGGTTAAAGCATGTTATTGAATTTCATTATTTTTATTATTAGATATTAATAGGATCCTTATAAAGTATATTCATTACTCATTATTCTCTACTAATAGTTAATTAAAGACTGTATATAATGACTATTTTGCACATCCCGTTCAAGATTTCAAGATTTTCTAAGGTTTATTGACATATCATATAGGCCTACACAACTATGGTGTAGTTCTGCACTGAATGAAAAACTTGGGTCGCAGGTTCCTCAACAGTGCATTACAAGACATCTATCAATATGTGTGCATACCTCCAGCAATGTTAACTATGTTGAAGCACTTATTTTAACTGATATTATACATAATGTATTATACTCTTATAAGATGTATGCAGATATTTCATCTCCGGCCTTGTCAGGTATTGAACAATCAATAAATAAAGAACACAGAATTGTTAAATATAAAACACAGAATTTGTGTGATTATACTAAATGATTTACAAATAAACACAACTGCATATTTAACTGTTACACATGCTGATGTAACGCAAATGTTCCAACTTGGGATCAATAAAGTATATCTTATCTTAAGCTGATCGATGGCTACTGCCATATTTGCAAAATTTGCCTCTGAACCTTGACAAGTGCATGTTTCAGGCTTATCAATTAATGTAATGTAATGTTATCAATGAACAAGAGGAGGGGTCACAAACATAAGACCAGCTGTTAAATAAAGCTCTTCTGACATTAGCTGGCATGTGTGTATATATATATTAATGCTGCCCATTATGGGCACGAGCCATTTTCACCCATTTATTAATTATATGTTAAATGTGAGTGTTTCCTATCCCCTAAACCTCCAGGGATGTACACAGTTTAATACTGGCAACTTCTTATTATGGGAAATACGAAAACGTCTTTTAAAACTACAACTCCCAGTAGAGACGTGCCATATAGAGAACATTTTGCGAAACAGAATAGCCAGCATGTGTAGTTCTGGGGACGGGGTGGGGGAGAGGGGGACGCGGTGGACCCGTTCAAATCCAGTTTTGAACAGTCTGCCGTGGTTCCATCCCATTTCAAGTGCTGTTCGAGGCTCGGTAACCCATCACGGGGTTTGTCAAACAGAGCACATGGTGTAGTCCAAACGATAGCTGGGGATTCTGGGTAGTGTAGTGTCTTCTGCCATCCTTTACTCCGAAAAAAGATTTGTTTCTCCGAATCGAAGGGGAAAAATACAAAAGCATTGCACACAATTTAAACCAATCAATGTTGTGTAATTAACAAGGATAATCTGGTGTTTTTTAGTCGATGAGTAGTGCAGATATCACTGTAAAACCAATCGACAGTAAGAGGAATACTTACTCCCGGGTGTACAATTCTCCGTTATCCAATGGGAATGGACGCTCACATTACCTTTTAAGGGCAGCCGACACAAACGAATGCCGTGCTTCCATGAGCATCCATCGAAGCATATGGACATCCCGGAAAGCTGAAAATGGACGCTAAGGCCCCCCCCCTTGCGTTAGAAAAAGCCGGCAGGGGACTTGACATAACATCAACATAGGCCGACCTGGGAGTGAGGATGTGTTGATGTGGTAACAAAAGTTACCAATCTGATTCGGGGGGAGAACAGGTCTCTAAATCATCGGAAATTCACGGCCTTTTTAGAGGAGGTGGATGCTGCCTACGGTGATCTACAGCTGCACACAGACATCAGGTGGATGAACCGCGGTAAATGCCTGGAGAGGTTTTACGCACTGCGCCTCGAAATTCCCATGTTTTTGGAGAACAGCCTTACTGCGGATACAAGTGCGTACTGTGACACATTGAGGGATCCACACTTTCTCTGTGACATGGCCTTTCTCACTGACATAACTGGACATCTCAATTACTTGAATGTCCGGTTGCAAGGCATAGATCAGACAGTGTCCGACCTTTTTGGTCATGTGAATAGTTTTCAGATGAAACTCGGCCTGTTCAGAGATAACCTTGCGTCAGATCCCCCGAATTTGACACACTACCCCGCATGTGGAGAGCTGCGCAATGACATCCCCGAATTGGCCGAATGTGAGATGACGATCCACCGCTACAGAGAAGCCCTTAAAATGTTGCAGGATCAATTCAACAATCGCTTTCAGGATTTCCACGACATACGAGGCACAATCCAGCTTTTCACTGACCCCATCTCAGTGGTTGTGAATGACCAGCCACCTGAACTACAAATGGAACTGTGCGAACTACAAGGCGACTTATTTTTCCAAATGAAACGGAATGAGAGGGGAGTGTCGTTTTGGAGACTGGTGCCCGAGACTCGCTTCCCTCTCTTGAGAGATTTTGCGCTTAAACAGGCCAGCATGTTCGGGAGCACATACATATGTGAGAGCAACTTCTCCATGATGAAGCACATCAAATCAAAAGAGAGAAACAGACTGTCAGACGAAACACTGTTTCATCTGATGCAGCTTGGATGCACTGGCATCGATGTTGACATTCCCCTTATTGTGCGTCAGCAGAGACAGGCTACAAGTCTCTTAAATTCCAGTTAGACAACTAATGTCTGGGTTAGTGTTCATGTTTATGCCATGTTAGAGCAGGGTTTATTCTCGCCCACCACTTCCAGAGGCCCCAGGTGTGCGGCTGGGCTGAGCAGCTGTGACCGCAGCTTTCTGCTGTGGATGAGAGGGGGGGGGGGTCTGACTTCATGTTTATGTCATGTTACGGTTTAATCTTAATGCACACTTTCCAATAGCTTAAAAGTTGTATTCCACTGTTAAATAACCTGTTCAATACAAACAAGCCACTTGTAAAAATTAAATAACATTTCTGAACTGATGTTTGTGAGCTTATTAGAGGATGTTCCCTTAAAGATCGAAAAATATCAATGAAGATGTCAGACTTACGTATATTTGTTAATAATTAAATACAATACATGGAATTGGTGTTTTTGTGTGTTCCAAGTGAATCTGCGGCCCCCTGGTGGCCAGTATATAAATTATTTGGCCCCCACCATCATCAAAGTTGCCCATCCCTGCTGTAGAGATTCCTATAATCATTTTTTTTTGCTTTTCACAGACTGACTGTAGTTGCTGTAATGTATAGCGATGGATGTATTTATTTAGTAGACTAAAGCTCACATGTGGTGAGCGATCCAATTGCAGCCAACAGATGTTATTTTATTATGCATGCAATACAAATTATGGAAAATAAAAAGGGTCACCAGAGAGTAAATTACAATTAGGAGTTATATGGTATGTGCTACTATAATTACTTTATTTACTTAATCATATTTCTGAATATCATGAATGTGTGATGTGATACCGAAAGTTTGAGTTAGGAAACACTTCAGTGAACATGCTGAGTCAGCAGTTTTTTTTATCAATACTGTCCAGCGCGCATATTGAATGAGCAACAGTTTTGACTGTTTTTGGAAAGATGTCTAATTAAGGCCCCAGGGAGAGTACACAGTTTTGAGTTGTTTGTGTTTCAAAACAAATTCTCCCTCTACCGTCACCTTTTGAAGCTATTCAGCAAAGCGAAGTAATAATACAAAACGTATAAATAAAAAATTAAGGGCATGTTTCTGGAGGATTATCTGAATGCCCTTGATCAGTTGATCAATATATCAGTGTGATCAAAGCTGTGATGAAAGAGGATATTCAGATCCTTAAACAAAGGTAGCGATACCATGACCTACTCAAATACAAGGGCAATGGGCAAGCAGTATTTGTTATAAATAATTGGAGCTCGAGGGACAACTTTTAATTTAGGTTCTTTGATTCTCCGCTAACAATTGTTTTATTAGTTAGCAGTGGTGTTGTATAATATTTTAGGAAGTTATTGTATGTTTTATATCTACTGTATAAAGCTTTGTCTGCTGATAAATTAGTAACTGCATTTGCCTATGCATTTCAAATTTAAAGTGCACCTATATGTCTCGGATATATAAAAATATATAAAAAACATGTCTCTGAAGTGTTTTGCTCAAACATACCAAACAGATCACCCATTCTAGCCATGGCTCATATCCCTCCATTTCACTTCCTGTTTTGAAAGTGCTGATATGGGGTATAAAGCTTTAAAAAAAAAAAAAGTTGATACAAAAAAAGGAGGGGGCTGAGCTCATGCGGGAGATGCTACCGGCAGATACTGAGGTGATGAAACGCCATATCATGGATTATCAAGGATTATTTCTGAAACAGTATGTAGCTCAAAGGCTTTTTCTCTTGCCGGTTATACTACAAGGTGAGTTCCTTTTTATTTCCTGCTTCTTCACACACAAGTTAACTAATTAAAGGGGCGTGGCCCCACAGCTGTCAGAACTCAGCAATCAGGTGTCCATTTTAGGTAGCACTTTCCTGGAGCGTCAGCTTCAGACGAAGACTGACAAAGACAAAGGAGTCCTGCTGTAGTAAGACTGACAAAGACAAAGGAGTCCTGCTGGAGTCACGATGGGAGGCAAAGAGGAGGCAAATCCTACTTTGATTGAGCCAAGTATCGCTGTTTTATTTTATTTTGTTTTTTAGCCCCTCATGCTATAATCATGTGTATTTTCTCCGTTCCTGTTTATGTGTCTTCTCGCAATTATCATTGGCCCCGTGTATCTCTTAACCGTTATAACCGGCCTGCTCTCGTCTATCCCACATGCTCCACTGAGATCCAACATCTAGTTTCAGGTGGCCTGTGGAACTGCCAGTAAGCTGTTCCTAAGGCTGACTTCATCTCTGGCTACGCCTCCCTGCAGTCTCTGGATTTCCTTGCTCTCACTGAGACCTGGATTACTCCATCCAACACATCCACCCCAGCAGCTCTCTCCACAGCATATTCCTTCTCCCATACACCCAGACCCACTGGCAGAGGAGGTGGCACTGGTCTCCTGCTCTCTCCCAAATGGAGCTTTTCCCTCTTCAAGCTACCGAACTTCACTCCTTCCACCTTTTAATTCCATGCCGTCACAGTAACCCATCCTATACAATTAACCATTGTTGTTCTCTACCTTCCACCAGGCGCCTTGGGGGACTTCTTAGAGGAATTAGATAATCTCCTCTCACACATCCCTGAAACTGGCCCTTCCGCTGTACTTCTCGGAGACTTCAACCTCCAGACAGGGAAGACATCTGAACTAACATCTCTTTTAACCGCCTTTGCTTTCTCACTGTCTCCATCCCCACCAACTCATCAAGCTGGCAATGTCCTTGATCTCATATTCTCAAGCAACTGCTCTACTTCTAACCTCTCTGTAAACCCGCTCCACACCTCGGATCACTTCTTCATTTCAGTCTTTCTACCCCTTTCCAAACATAACAAACTAATCTCTTCTAATTCTGCATCTGTCCGCCGCAACCTTTGTTCCCTCTCCTCCTCTACCCTTGCCTCATCGGTGCTCTCAGCCCTCCCTTCCTCTGACTCGTTCCAACTCCTGCCTCCAAACTCTGCTGCAGAAACTCTCCTCTCTACTCTCCCATCCTCTCTGGACTCTCTCTGTCCTCTCACATCTCGGCAGGCTCGTCAGTCCCCTCCTGCTCCCTGGCTAAATGACGCACTGCGTGCTAATAGAACCATCCTTCGGGCAGCAGAGCGGAAACGGTGGAAATCCAAACACCATGACGACCTCCTAACCTATCAGGCTCTCCTCTCCTCTTTCTCTGCTTCGATCTCTCAGGCAAAAAGCACTTTCTTTCAAGGTAAGATCCAATCTTCCTATTCCAATCCCAAAAAACTCTTGGCAACCCCCAAAGCCCCTTCCCCCTCCTCCCTTCTGTCAAGCGACTTTGTTAACCCCTTTGAAAAAAAGGTTGATGATATTCGCTCTTCTTTTTCTGACTCACCGCTGGGTCACCAGACCCTCCTTTCACCCACACACTAACCTCCTTTTCCCCTCTCTCTCCAAGTGAGGTTCTTACCCTCATTACCTCTGCCCGCCCTACCACCTGTCCTCTGGACCCTATCCCTTCAAACCTCCTTCAGACTATCGCTCCTGATATTCTACCGTTTCTCTCATTTAATCAACACTTCTCTAACTTCTGGTCACTTTCCAAACAGTCTCAAGGAGGCAAGAGTAAACCCTCTCCTAAAGAAACCCACTCTCAACCCGTCCGATGTTATAAACTACAGGCCTGTCTCTCTCCTCCCATTCCTGTCTAAAACACTTGAACGCGCTCTCTTTAAACAACTCTCCTGTTATCTCCATCAGAACAACCTTCTGGATCCGCACCAGTCTGGTTTCAAGGCAGGTCACTCAACAGAAACTGCCCTCCTTGCTGTCTCTGAGGAACTGCACACTGCTAAAGCAGCCTCCCTCTCCTCTGTCATCATCCTTCTGGACCTGTCTGCTGCATTCAACATGGTGAACTTGGAGTTTCAGGCTCTGCACTTTCCCTCTTCACCTCATACCTCAAAGATCGTACCTACAGGGTAACTTGGAGAGGGTCCGAGTCCGACCCTTGTCAATTAACTACAGGGGTCCCTCAGGGCTCTGTTCTTGGTCCCCTCCTCGTCTCCCTGTACACAAACTCGCTCAGATCTGTCATTAGCCCGCATGGTTGTTCATATCACTGCTACGCTGACGACACCCAATTAATTATGTCCTTTCCCACGCTCAGAGACCCAGGTAGTCACACGCATCTCTGCTTGTCTAGCAAACATCTCTCAGTGGATGTCTGCTCACCACCTCAAACTCAACCTTGACAAGACTGAACTGCTTTTCCTTCCGGGAAAAGATTGTCCCACTCTTGACCTGACAATCAACATCGGCACCTCTGTTGTTTCCCCGACTCAGACTGCAATGAATCTAGGTGTGACCCTAGATAACAAACTAGTGTCCTTCACTGCAAACATCGCTGCTACAACCTGCTGGTGCAGATACACGCTTTACAACATCAGGAGGATACGTCCCCACCTGACCCAGAAAGTGACGCAGGTTCTGGCCCAGGCTCTCGTCATCTCACGCCTAGACTACTGCAACTCCCTCCTGGCTGGGCCTGCATGTGCCATCCGACCTCTACAGCTCATCCAGAATGCAGCGGCTCGTCTGGTTTTCAACCTTCCTAAATGTTCCCACACCACGCCGCTCCTCCGCTCCCTTCACTGCTAGAATCCACTTCAAGACAATGATACTTGCCAGTGGCGGCCGGCCCATAGGGGCGCTAGGGGCGCCGCCCTCCCTCTTCCCACATGTTTGATTGTCAATAAAAAAAAGAAAAATATATATTTAAAATATATATATATATTTTTATTTTTAATGAACAAGGTAAACATTATATAGTTGGTATCAGTAAAATGAATAATCTACAATAAAATCTCGTTTAAAATTGTTTTGCGATGTCTAAAGTTACTGATAAGTCACATGTTTCCTACCTGTCCACAGCGTGTATCATTACCCTCTCTCGTCCGGGCGGTAGAAAGTAGCCCTCGGCCAGAGCCGCAGCAGCCAACAAGCTGACTGTTGCTATCTGTATACTATGCCGCCGAAACATAATTTCAGCCAATCAGCATCGTCAGATCTGATGCTCAAAGCGCCCTGGCCTGTGTGTCTGTGAGTTGTTTGGACTCGTATCCAAGGTGACGCTACAGTAGTTGTCGAGGATGGCTGCGTCTGCAGGTGGAGACTCCGGTGCTAGTGGATCGCCGGAGCTGTAGATTAACATTTACATGTTTATTATAGTTGTAAGGGCAATGCCTGTAGCACCATGGAGCGTGTGGGCTGGACCTGTATTTTACAGGAAAAGAGTGAGCAGAGGGTGGAGTTGTCGATTCTTGTTCAGTTTTCATCTTCCTTACTCTCTTAAACTTTGAGTTGCGTGCGCTGCTAAACCAAACAATGGTGTAGCTGTATTAAAGTCCGAGTGGAAACTGTCGTGAGGAAATCTGATTTTGTCAGAAATCGGGAGAAATGCGGGATAAATATGACCCCGGGAGAAAACCCGGGAGAGGGCAATGAAATCGGGAGTCTCCCGCGAAAATCGGGAGGGTTGGCAAGTATGACACACACACACACACACACACACACACACACACACACACACACACACACACACACACACACACACACACACACACACACACACACACACACACACACACACACACACACACACACACACACACACACACACACACACACACACACACACACACACACACACACACACACGGACAAAAATTCAGCCCTGGCATTTTCTGTCCAGACCAGCCCACTACATTATCAGCGGACACTACATAGAAGTCCACTAATCTCGCGGCATCTTCTCTCATGCATACTACAAAGGAGAGTCATATTCCTTGATAGCAGTTTTTTTTTATATGATTTATTTTTGCGATTTTCAATACACAAAGACAGCAGCAATACAATGCATTACCCCTGAGATTTCTAACAAAACAACCCCAAGACACAATACATCAGTTACAATTAGACAATAATGAAATAAATAATAATAATAATAATACAATTAATTAAAAAAAGAAAAGGAAAAAACAAAACAAAACAAAAACAACCTGCAAGACATGTTGTGAGCATTCCTGTGAGCTGTTGCGGTACAGTGGGGCGACTTAGCCAATGGGGACAGACTCCAACTGGAGGGACTTAACATGTTCTAAGAAGGGTAGCCATATTTTTGTGAACTTTGTGAAGATCCTGTCTTTGGGCTGACACACTCCTCACTCTCTACAGCCTTTTCCCTCTCAGGTGATCCTGTCTTTGGGCTGACATACTCCTCACTCTCTACAGCCTTTTCCCTCTCAGGTGGTGCAGTCTTTGGGCTGCCTGAATTGGTCTGGCTCTCTCCCTGAACTGACCATCTGGACTTGCCCTGAACCTGTCTGGGCTGGATATAGGGAAAGCATTTATCATTGAATGGGGAAATAACTCAAAACCACAGAATAATGTACAAGATAAAAGATTAGTTCATATTGAACGAAACGTTCGTGAGCGTAACAACACTAGTGGCTTTACCATGTTTTCATTATGACACTGACTAGTAGGGTTGGGTACCGAGAACCGGTTCCAACATTTCGATTCCAACGGCATCATTTAGAAATGTGAATTTCGGTTTCGCTTTTCGATGCCTGAGGAAAACTGTTTCTCGCCGCTCTCCGTAGCCTACTGCATGACTGCAGCGGGGCGGGAAATGTAGCGTTGTACCTACACTTCCTACAGCGTAACCTGAGACCAGGGCCGGCCCGTCGCACTGGCGTTATAGATGTTCGCCTAGGGCGCCAGATCTGTGGAGGCGCTGCGCTGGCAGCTCTGGGAGGAAAAAAATTAGTTTTGACCGTTGGTGCTCATCCTAATTTTTGGCCTTGATGTAACAACATTCATAATTAAGTAAATGTAACACCCTTTTCATCCCGGTTACAATTTTCATTTCCCCTGTACGATGGGCGCTGTAGTGATGACAATGGGGGATGTTGGCTTATCTGGCAACCGCAGCTCACAGCCAAAGTGCGAGTGAGCGAGGGAGAAAGGGAGGGCGCTGTTGTTATTAGCATCTGGTGCTAGCTGCTCTAACGGAAGAAGAAGATGTTTCTACAATGATGTGGAGGGAGAGTCCTCTCCAGTCAGACTGAGGCTGATAACTACAGCTCAGTGAGGTAAAGGACTGTTGAGATAGTTCACTTTAGTCTAAGATATCTCAGTGGGTCTCAAACATTTTGATCACAATTTATGTAAACACATATTTCCAAGGCTCTCCTTTATAATTATTGGGATAAAACAGGTTTGAAATCATTCCAATGTATACTATAGGACAGTAAACCAGACATATCGTTTTAAACTGGAGAGATACAAAAAATATGCATAAATAAAATAGTAAAATAAGATATGAATGAACAACAAAAATAAAATACGTTACATGTATTTGTTATTGGCTATGGTAGGTTACTGGTTATGCTCACATACTTATTTAATTATTCAAATGTAAACCGATCTTTTTCATATGGGTGTTTAGAGTTGTACCCCCTAGATCTAGTCTCTAGTAATTCTGCTTAAAGTGCACCAGATTGAAGCATTTTACTTCAAAATGTTCAAACATTTCTTCCCGGTATGCCTGAGAAGGCAGATATGCTGGTTTTTCTCAACAAGAACTGTTCTTTAAAAGTTGGACTGTTGCACTGTTCAGTGGTTCTCAGGTTACAGTTACATAGCAGTGAATATAAACAGACTGATTAATGTGAATATTACTGTAAACTAACCTGTGTAAAAGTTTCTCGAATAAATGTAATTTTTTTGGTGGAAGAAGCATGTAACATTTTTTTTACCCTGCCCCTCAAAGAACCGGAATCGAGAACCGTTAAGAACCGAAATCGAAAAGTAGAATCGGAATCGTGGAAATTCAAACGATACCCAACCCTACTTACTAGTGTTTTCCAATGCAAAAAAGTCAGATCTTTGTGACAATACCCAAGACAGCACTATACACAGCCATTTGAAAACTACAGTAAAAGTAACACATTTACACAGAAATTAAAGTTACACACAAATTATGAAATAGTTATCACCTCAGTAAACAATAAATGAATTGAAAGATTACAATAAATTCAATGGCAAATATTGCAAATTAAACTAATTATTTCCTATAGGTTTACTTGTATTTTGTGCTAAAATTCAAAGTATCTCATCTGTATTTACAATACAGCTTGATTCTGCATCTCTACTTACAGCTCGTTGGTCCATGTGAACGTTTACTGTTGCTATGGCAACAAGAGACCGCTGACGTTAGCAGCTCTTAGCTAGCCTAGCTAAATCATCTGAACAATAATAACCCATAATATCACAATTCGGCATATTTAAACAAAATCAACCACAACTACCAACATTCACAGCCCTTCAACTCTGGGCTAATATATTGTCACAAGTAGGACTATGCAGTTAATTAGGTCACATCACATTCAATGTAAAAACGTTTTCTACTTTTTTTTTGGACATGTCTCAAAAATGTAGCCTAGTTAGCCCCAGGCTAACGTACGTTACTTACCATGTATGCCTCCACTCGCTCGTCTCCCGGCGCAGCAGCACCTGCCGGCACCAAATAGGTCCGTCAATTTAGAATATTTAGCAGCCTCCACCTCCAGAGACTTCAGCTTTTTAAGTCGCAGTTTTTCAGCGCCACCTGGGCGTTTCTTCCGTTTATCCATTTTCAGCTCAGCAGCAGCAGCAGCAGCCCGTCCCGCCCATGCCATGAGGTCCCGCCCCACCCGGGTTTGTGTTGTGATTGACAGCACTGTCAGGGCTCTCTGCGCCTGTCAGCCCATGATTGATTGACAATGACAAACAATAGACCAATAATATGTGTCGATGCTGGCAACACACTGCTAGCCCTCTGTAGCCAATTGGCCGGCACAATTGGAGGGAATTTAGAGAAAAAAAAGAAAAGAAAAAAAAAACACATCGCGGACCGGCCCACATTGGGTCAACGGCCCACCGGGACGATGCCCGGTATGCCAGATGGCCAGTCCACCCCTGCACACACATAATGTTCGTATTTAGTCTCCTGATTTTAAATGGGAATTAAATCATTTGAGTGTTCCCAAAGCACCAGTGTTCTGCAGTTTGTGTGGGCCTACTGTACTGTTGCACAGTTTTGGAAGATTCATAGAGCTATGAATCTTCCAAAACTGTGTTAGCTCTAACCACACTGAAGATTATGGATTATCTCATATTTTTAAGACTCAATTTGTCCTCCCCCCCCCCCCCTCAAACATCACCAGAAGTCATAATTGAAGGGGTCATTTCTCAAAAAAATTCTCCGCCCTAGTATGGTTTGGTCCCTATTTCCATAGCCCCACCAAAAATATTTTCCACCAGCCGCCACTGGTACTTGCGTAACATGCTGCGAATGGATCTGGCCCTTCCTACATCCAGGACATGGTTAAACTGTACACCCCAGCACGTGCACTCCGCTCTGTATCAGTCAAACAGCTCGCTGCACCCGCACTGCGAGGGGGACCCAAGTTCCCATCAGCAAAAACACGTCGGTTTGCTATATCCTGGCTCCAAAATGGTGGAATGAGCTCCCCATTGACATCAGGACAGCAGATAGCTTGCACATCTTCCGGCGCAGACTGAAAACTCATCTCTTTCGACTCCACTTTGAGCGATAGAATTACTAACAAAGCACTTATATACTAATAAAGGACTGGCTTATCTAAAGTAAGGTGACCAGATTTTCAAAATTAAAACCGGGGACATTTTTTGTTTTGCGGTCAAAATCTCATTAACATATACATTTTTCTTCACTAGGTCTTTAATTTTGAAACTGTTCATCAGATTGTCCTGATTCTCTCTGAGTGATTAGATGGGCTGTCCTGCTATCACCCTGAAGTGAAATAAGTCTTTGATACTGGATAGTTTTTGTTTTATTCTTATCTAAAAATAGAGGGATGATAGCTCATATATGAGACTACAAAGGTATTTTATTTTGAAACTCTACATCAGATTGTCCTGATTCTCTCTGAGTGACTAGATGGGGTGTCCTGCTATCACCCTAGAGTGAAATAAGTCTTTGATAATTTGACAGTTTTTTATTTATTCTTGTATAAAAACAGAAGGACGATAGCCCATATGAGATTTCAAAAGTATTTTATTTTGAAACTCTATATCAGATTGTCCTGATTTTCTCTGATTGACTAGATGGGGTCTCCTGCTATCACCCTGGAGTGAAATAAGAAATGTGATTGACTTCGAATGACTCTTTGATTATGGACTGTTTCCATTAAATAATAATCAAAATATAGATGGACAATAGATCTAATTTGAGATTTTAAACAGCATACATTTTAAATTGTGCTTCAGAAAGTAATGTTATTTTAGGAGTGTTGTGAGATGGTGTCAACATCAATTGAAATTAGTCACCCAGTGGAAATGTCAGATATGTCTTCATAACTGTATCCTTACATTTTACATTCACTCAGTTATAATGTGGTAGTTATACGTAGTATGTTTTAAATTATTATTGATCACATTATATAGTACATATTTCTTAATTCAAGCTCCAGTATATATGAATATGTTTGGTGTGTTTTTTAGGTATATTTGTTATTGATCGAGTAAACGCTTTTATTTTGAAGGCAGTTTTTACAGGCCTCTACCGTACTGCATAGGATATTCGCGCACCACAATACAATGTGCGGGCTGACTTGACTGTTTTTTCCGAAGTGGGGGCTGGCTTGACCACAGTCTGTAGTGTTTACCCAGTGCTTCCTGACATGAACCATTTTATTTCACGTTGCTATGTGTTTTTAACGTATATTAGAAAACGGGGACGTCTGGTCACCCTAATCTAAAGCCAGTTGAGTAGCACTTGAAATGTTTTAGCTCTATGAAACCTGATGTACTTATATGATTCTGTTTTCTTCAAGTTTGTATCTTGTTGGTCGAACGCACTTATTGTAAGTCGCTTTGGATAAAAGAAAAGAGTGTTAGCGATGCTAATGTAAACATGCACCGAGCATATTAGGTCCAAAACAGTCGGGCATTATTTCTGATAGCAACGTTTCTGATAGGGCCGTGAGTGCAAAGCCAGCCTACATTTCCGATATTACGTCATATCGGACGCAAATCTGGATCAGTTCCGTTGTACCCCCGTTTTTAGAGATTTGGGTACGGAGGAAAAGAGAGGGTTTTATTTTCTGATGCTGCGTGAGTTCCCCGACACACCGGGGACACAAAAAAGTGAATTTTGCATGATAGGTCCCATTTAACCTGTTAAGCACTGAGCCTATTTTTCAGGTCTCAGGCTCGAAAATGACATTTCCAGAACAAATGACCATAACTACATTTCTAAAAGGGGAAAATTAATAATCTTTTTTCTCAAAGTAATGATAAACCTGTGAGTTGGATGTAGAAAAGTCAGAATCAATATCAGTTTTTTATTTTAAAGAAAATTCAAATTGAACATAGTAAAAAACTGTAAATTATAGTGTCCGTCCAAAAATTCTTTTTTACTTATAGTGAAAAGTAACGAGTAACTGACGTACGAGACGCAGCAGAGATGTGTGAGTGAGCATTCGGAATTTGTATTTTCTGAGATACTTGTTCAGAGCCCTTAAATCTAGGATAGGGCAAATTCCGTTCCTTCCCCGTTTGGGAACGAGGAAATATTTGGAATAGAAGCTGCTCTGACTCTGTTCGGAGGGTATTATGGATATGGCTTTCTTTTCTAGTAGCGAGAGAATCTCCTGCTCTGGAATATGAGCCGACTCTCCCCGGGCTTGTGAATGCACAATGCCCGAGAAGTGAGGGGGGGTGACAGCGAATTGGAGTCTGTAGCCCCGTGATATCGTTTTGAAAACCCAAGCAGAGCTTGTGAGCACCTTCCACCTTTCGCTTCTCAGAGCGAGTGGAGATGTGATCACTTCCCTGTTGTCTGCTCTCTGTGTCTTTATTGGTTGTGTTATGGGGCCCTCTAGTGTCTGAACACGGTGGTATCCCAGGTTGACAACCTCGGTCGACACTGCTGCGCATGCGCGCGGCGATGATGCGTTCACAGACTCGGTTACCATCCACATTCTGAGAGGCAACAGCC